>NC_061111.1:60257073-60557073 GCF_002878395.1 Capsicum annuum | reverse complement strand
AATGTGGTGCGGTGATTAGGTTGCTCGTAGCTTAACTAGAGGCTTTGATCATGCGAATTAGGAGTCCCTTAAATAAAGGCCTCGATTTTCTTGAATAGGCTGTATATTATGCGGATCGAGATTCTCTTAATTTAAGGCCTTTGATTTTACTGAAAAGGCCTTATATGACATGAAATGGGAGTCCCTCAATTGAAGGTCTCGACTTTTCCAAAATAGGCCATATATGCAAATTGAAAGTCTCTTAATTAGAGGCCTTGATTTTCCTGAATAGGCTCTTATGACACGAATCAGAAATCTGTTAATTATAGTCTTGATTTTCCAAATAGAACATGTATAATGCAAATCGAGAGTCTCTTAATTATAGGTTTAGGTTTTCCCGAAGAAGTCCTATATGATACGAATTAAGAGTCTCAATTTTCCTGAATATGCTTTATATAAAGCGAATTAAGATAAGTCGAACTTCAAATATCAAACAGCAAAATGAAAATAAAAAAAGAATAGCAGTGTAACTATATAAAAATTGTTGGAGGAATTGAGATCTCTTGCTCATCTATATTTTTAAAAGGAAAATATTTTTCTTTTCAAATTTCTTATACATAAAAAAATATATATGTATATAAATTTAAAAAATTAGAAAAAATATAAAATTGCAAATGAGTTTGTAAGGAGTGGAAAATGATATGGTTGTTCGTGGGTTTTATTTTTGGGAAAACTTCGTAGAGAGAGGGTAGCAAAGATATTACCATCATATTAACCAATGTTATAAAAGGCAATGATGGGTTGGTCATATATTCGTTCAATCATTACATACGTTATATTATACAATTAGTGATAATGGTCGCGCTTCGCACGGTTAGAAATAATATTTAGTAAATTTATATTAATAATACATATTATCACAGATTATTATAAAAAAAAAAATATTTTTTTCTTATATCTGTGATAATTAATTATATATAGTTAATTAAATTACAAATTCTTCCTTGTATTTATGTATTTTGTTGGATAAAAGAAATTTTTGTTTCTCTATAATTTTCTTTTATATATTTAAATGAAATAAAGATGACCTAAGAATTTTAAAAAATTATGATCAATGAATACAAATTAAAAGAAAAAGTTTTAGTTATTGTTTTGTACTTCGTAATTAGTTATGTTAACTATTATTTCATAATTATGTTTTAGTGTTAGTTCTGGTTATCCATAGTTTAAAGAATTTGATATAATAAAAATTAGCATTGTTTCGAGTTTGAAAGTTTTATCTCAACAAGAAAGATTGAAAATTCTACTTCACTAAGAAAGAAGTTATAAATAACAAATATTGTTATCCTTCAACCTTTCATTGTTGATTGTTGCTCACGTAAAAAGGACCTCCCTCCCCTCGCTCATTTGAGAAGTTTAGAAAAGTTAGATAACGTTAAAAAAAAATACTTTAAAAATTGTGCAATATATTTAGAAGAAAATATAACAATGCCATTAGTAGCTATCTACTTCTCTTTCATTCTCTTCCATAGTTACAAAATTGGGTCTATGTGTTTTATACACCACGTTCATGAAACTAATGAAATAAACTACATAAAACTTTTAAAAAGACAAAGCGTTCTATGTGACATAAAAGGATATCAAAACTAATGAAGTCTCTCCTTTTAATGAAAGGATATCTAACTTCATGTACATCAATCCTTTTATAAGATGATGAGAATACACTTAAAGATTAAAGATATAAAATAAAATAAAAAGAAAGAAAGTAAACAAAAGAGAAAAAAGAAATAACACACCATGAGATCTCAAAATTATATGAAGATATACTTAAATATAAATAGGCAGGACAAATGAACTGTGCACTTAATTATGAGTGATTAATTATATTTAAAAAAAAAAAACTATTTAGGCATACTATATAAATGAGTGTTGATACTATGTGGGTGAAACAATGATATAATTAAACTTTATTGCATATAATAGATAACTTTTTTAGATTATATTTAATTAGTCTTTAGACTGAATTTTTATAGATTCATAAAAATGATTAAAATTCTATAAAAACGTGTGTGCAATGCAACAACTATAAATAAATCTTTATAAGTGTGATAAAAAGCACCAAATAAGGGGTGCATTTGAATGTTTAAAATTAATTCATAATTTTAACCGAAAAATATAAATTATGAACTTTATTTAGTTATTAGCAAACCTTCAATAAAGTAAAAAATGACTAATTTGAGCCTAAATGAAAATATAGATTTACTGCAATTAAAAATTTATAAAAACTTAAATTAAAGAAGTTAAATGAGAAAAAAAACAAAAGAAAATAACATAAAGGAACCAAAAAAAGATAAAGGAGTCGAGCAGTTAAGAGACTTAGCACACGTTGAACTTGTATTAAAAAATTGAAAGAGTAAACAAACCTTTTCACGGTAAATAATAATTGTTTCATTATAATTGATATTTATATTCATTATATTTTAAAATTTTATGGCTTTAAATATAAAAGAAATAAATGTACCAAAAAATATAATCATTTTTGTAGAAGCCTAAAGGCACATATGACCATTTGAATAGATTAATATTTGTAACTTTTCATCCAAATTTATATTAGTTTTCGTAAATACTTTATTTAGTATTTAATCTAATATGATTTGATTACTATCTATATTTAATTAGTATTTTATAATATTTTAATTTAATATAGGAGTAAAATAAAAATCCAACTTTACACTTTGAAACTTACATTATCAATCGACAATAAAAGTAAAGAAAACATCATTCTAAATTCAACAATTGAGAAAGAAAAATAACAAATATAATAAATAAAATGTAAATAAATGAGAAAAATAAAGAAATCCTAACTTTGAAGAGTGTCATCTCACCTTTCACTTTCTTTTTAATAGAGCAATGAATGTGGACAGAAATTTATTGATCATTAAAGAATTATTCTTTTTGATCTTTTTTCACTATTTTTCTTCTTTTCATTATTCACTTTAATTCTCTTGATTTTTTATTTTTATTTTAAATTAAAAATTTAATTTTTACATTAAAAATTTTTAATCGAATATTTTTTCTCTTAAAGATTAAAAAACAAATCTGTCATACTGTGAGACTTTTGTCAGGTTATTTTGACAATAGATTCTTTATACAAATGAATTCTTTTGGCCAAAATAAAATAGTGTATATATATATATACTTTTTGTATTAATTGACATATTTTCAAGTTAGGTTGTGAGATGTTAGATTTTCTTTTTAATTCTTGATACTTGAAGAAAAAGAAATACTAAATTGGGATGCTTAATTATGAAAGTCAAGTGGTATATAGTTCAAATTAGAGAGAATCAAACAAAAAAGATGTAAAAATTAAAGAAAAGAGTCAAAATAATGAATCATTGGCCAAAAAAACTACGAGCCAATAAGTTCTACGTTATCAATAAAGCAATAAGTTGAAAATATTTTTCGTTGCCCACATAGTGTTAAATTTTGTAATAAAATCTTGTTCTTGAAGTGTGCATTATTTGCATTTGACGAAATAGCTAATTGAAACTACTAAATTAAGCAATAAAAATGTATGTATCTATATATCTATCTATCTATGTACACACACATATAGAGAGGGAGATCATTCAAACTTCTATACTTCGCCATACTAATTAAGTTGATAATCTCTCTTGGTGAATCTTTCAAAACATAATCTCTCTTAATGAATCTTCCAAGACCATTGAACTTTCTTCTTTGTCATGATAAACTTGTATCAAATTAAATTAATTCTCTCTTTGATGAATTTATACCAACATCAAACTTGCTTCTTAATCTTGATAAACTTGTGTATGTTTGACTATTTTATACAAGAAAATTTTTTAAAGAATATTTAATGATCTTCATCAAAATGATGACTACCATATTATCACATAAAAAAGATGTAAAAGAAAAAAAGATAAAAATACTACTCCCATTAAAAAAAAAGAAGGAGAAAATGAAAATGAGTATCCAACAATTCCATAGATGAATGGTATTTATAGATTGATTAATTCATAAGAACTAAGCAAAATGAAGTTGAGAAAATATGTTATTTAAGTGGAGAATATAAATAGATGAAAGTTTTTTTATAACTCATGAATATAATTACATATAGTAAATATGATAGAGTTTTTTTTTAATTAATAAACAAATTAATTAGTGAAAGAATGAAAAAAAAATAAAAAAAAGAAGAAAAAAAAAGATAAATGGGAGTGGAAACCTCTAAGACATGCCACATATCTCTTTTTTATATATATATATATATATATATATTGACCGTGTGGGACTAGATTTGTGATATAATAGACATTATAAGTGAAAGATATTAGAGGGCTAGAAATATGGAGTTTGGATGTGAGTGGAGTGTTGTATAACTAAGTGGATTTTTCAATTTGAATTTAAATTAATTAATCTTAATTTCAATTGGATATTGGATGAAAGATAAAAAAAAAAAAAAAAAACATACTCGCACATTCTCTTTCTTTTAATTATTTTGCAGATAATTAAGAGTATAATTTAATTAACTAGCTTTGATTATACATTTAGTTGAAACTTTAAAAAATAAATTGTTAAAGTTTGTTGAAAAAATATTTTTTCACTTAGTCATTTTTATTAACTGTTTCTAATGTGCAAATCTAAATACAACATATGCAATAGGTAACTAAAAAATGGCTAAATAGTGTTTGTAGCAACGAGAGAGCAATTCAATGGGGTTCTAATATGTAATACTAGTTGAATCATAGTTAACAGTTTGGCCAGGTGATTCACTTTACCGATAAAGATTCAATTTCTCACTCTTTAGGGCCCGTTTGGCCATGAAAATTTTTCTCTTTTTTTCGAAAAAAAATTTTGGAGTTGGAAATTATGGTGTTTGGTCATGAAAATTCAAAAAATAATTTCGAAATTTTTTTCTGAAAAGGGAAAACAGGTTTTTGTTGTTTTCACAATTTTCCAACTCCAATTTCAACTTTTATTATTATTACATATAACCACAATCTTTTAAATTTTTACATAAAACTCTCTTTATAACATTACTTTTTCAATATTACGTATATAACAGTTTTAAAGAATAAGATAATTATAATTTCAAATATAATGCTATCCTAATTAATATATATCTCTTTTTCTCTCTCATCATTATTTTTATTCCTTATTTAATTTTCTCCCTTATTTAAGACATTATTTTACTGCCAATTTATATTTATACCCATAAATATATAAAGTATTATATTTATACCCATAAATATATAAAGTATTATATTTATAATAGAAATATACAAAGTATGTTATATATAAAGTTTATACTATGTATATACCATATACACACATATATAAATATACAAAACATTAAGAAACATATTAAGCATATTTATATATTTATGATATATGATATAATATACCATAAATATGCAAAACATGTTTTACATAGAAATAATTTATTCACACACAGTAAAATCTTTCATGTATAAGAAAATTAAAGAAATAAATTAGCAGCACCCTAAAATTTAATAACAACTCATCATGTCCTATTTTTCAGGAACGAAAAATGAAAGAAATAAATTAAATAAATTTCTAAAAAATAAATTTGTTTGAAAGATAATACAGCAAATAGTGATCTGTTAATATAACATCCATATTTAAAATTTTCAAATATGAGAAAATGGCTATTAATGTAAATATTATATATGTCATAATTGAAATTCATTAAATATGGTCATGTATATATAATTATTTTTATAATAGTGGTTAATTGTGTTCTTTTTCCATTAGTAGATAAATTTTAATTGGGTGATTTTGATAGTTTATAAAAGTTAGAGCATAAAATCATATTTTAAAAAAGTTTTTTCAAAAGTCAATTTTTTTTTTCCAAAAAAGACATGGTCAAACACAACTCCAACTTCAATTTCAACTCAAAATTTTAATTTTCATGGTCAAACGGCTACTTAATCTCTTTTTTATTTTATTTTCTAATACTTCAATGTAGTAATTTTAAAAAAATGTTATTTTGCAAGATATACTTTCTCGATTCAAAATAAGTGATGATTTTAATTTAGACACATTTCTTAAGAAAATTATCCACTCTTTGAAATGTGAAATACTCTCTCCATTTACTATTATTTATCTTATTTGAATTTAACACGTTCATTAAAAAAATAATATTATCGTAATAATTTTATCACACTATTCCCACTAATTGATGTTTAGAATTATACTTTAAACAATAATTAGAGAATAATTAATTAATGTTAGTAATAAAATATGTTTAAGGTAATGGAGAAAGTATTGGAGAAACATTTCTAAGTAATTAGTGTTTAGAATAAAACATTTCTAAGGTAATGGAGAAACATTTCTAAAATAATTGATATGCATTCTAGTACTCGCTCAGTCATGAAAATAAAAAAAATATTAACTTCATTTTGTAGTATTTTTTTTGAAGTTAATAATAAAATTAAAATTGTGTTTGATCATAATATTTTGAAAATAAGATATTTTTGAAGTTAAAAAATTTATGAAGTGAAAATAAATTTTTTTAAAAAATAGAGTTTTATGAAAATTGTGTTATTTTATGAAAATAAAATTTTTAGATTTTTTTTTTTGAAAAACTTTGAAAATATAAAAAGTGAATTCAAAAATAGTGAAAATACCTCTTTCAAAATTTAAGATATTGTGAAAATCTATTTCAAAATATTTATGACCAAATAAGTATTTTAAAATAAAATAAAAATATATTTCAGAATATTATAAATGCTCCTTCCGTGTTATATTACTTGACATATTTGTGTTTTACATAGCTCTTAAGAAAGACTAATAAAGAATGTAAATTAACTAATACAATCTTATTAAACTCATATTAAATAGTCATTACCTATTTAAATTAATTACTTTTATTAAATTATTAGTGATAAAGCTGAAAAAAATATTTAATTACTTCTTAACTTTTTAAATATATTAATTATTTTAAAATAATTTTTTGATAAAAAAATTAAGTAATATGATACAGTAATAGATAAAATAATATTCATGGTCAAACGTGGTAGTATTAATCTTCAACAAAATTGAACAGGACAATATTGACAAAATATAAAACGTAGTGGTCAAACGTGGTAGTATTAATCTTCAACAAAATTGAACAGGACAATATTGACAAAATATAAAACGTAGTGGTCAAAGTGGTCTGTTCAAGCCTGTGTTAAGACTCAAGAACCGAAGCATTGATAGAGGTGAGCATAGAGAACTGTTGGTCTGTTCCCCGTAGACACTGGAACTTGTGTATGTGTGAACTCGGAAGTAAAATAAGTCACAAAATAAAAAAAAATGATCAAAATATGTTATTTATTTAAAAAGTTATTAAAATAGGTTAAATGTAATAAATTATTATATTTTTCTCTTTTTTCTTAACGGTCAATACGATTTGTAAAATGTAATAATTTATTACGTTTTGCACAAAAAATAAAAAATAATGTGCTGTCACATCTTTTTTATGTCAAATCATATAGTTTGTAATAATTTATTATGTTTTACAAACAATGTTTATAAAACGTAATAATTTATTACAAACTACAAACAGTGTTTGTAAGTTGTAAAAAATTATTACAACTTACACTTAACTAGAGTAAATTCCCTAAATAATCACCCATGTTAGAGAATTTACCTTGTAATATCATTTTTGTTTCTTTTAGGACCATAATATCACCCAACTATTCCTAATTTCCTTAAAATATACTTGACATAATATCAACATCATTCTTTCTCCCAATAGGATGCCATGTCACATTTTTCATTTTTAGTAATAAGTTTTTTTACCTTTTAAACCACCGATCTTTTACCCGAGAAGAAGATTACAAAGAGGCATATTTTTCTACCCGAAAAAGTTTTCTAGGGTTCTAAGACAACTTCTACCATGGAATCCTTTGGTTCTTTGAGGAAATTGTGGGTTCTTCAACGAATAAATTAATAAATTTGCAGAATGGATTGTATCCCTAGCCTCTGTATACCTTTGATGTCGACCAAAGAGATCGTCACGAGGTAAAATTCAATCTTTGAAGTTTAAATTGTGAAATAATTTGAATACTCAATGTGGTATTGGAGTAATTTTCTTAAAATTTAGAATTTTTTTTGCTTGTTTTTGAATGGGATATTTTGTTGTTTGAATCTGCGTTATGTGTTTGTGTCTATAGTATGTATAGAACATGGGAAACATCTACTTTTAAGGGGTTATTTGGTTGAGAATAACTAGAATAAGTTATTTCGGGATAACTAATCCAACGATTGCATCACTTAAATAATTTCGGGACTAAGTAATGCCTTCATCCAAATGTAGGATAAGAAATCCTGCATTTTATTTCAAAACTATTGCACCTAATACCTCTAACGTCTATAAATTTCTTGCATCTCTATGTACTCAAAAAGGTTGTCGACGTTTCTTCAAATCAATCTTCAGATCAGTCAAAGAACAAGCTAAAAATGATGATTTGTGGGATTATTCTAAATTTTATCATCCAGAAATTTGGGTAGATTGACAAATGGATTTGAACTTAACAAAGCAGTCAATTAGAACTCACGTAATAAATTCTTGATTTATTTATTATTCAGTTAATTTATTGCAAAGTTATGATTTTTTCCCCATTAGTTTCATTGCTTAATTGTATTTTTTCCCCTCTATTGCTGGGTCAGGAAGGTGTACATGTTGAATCGGTTGATTGGCCTTCTTTTACAGCAAAGAAAAGAAACCATTTTGAAAGAAAAGTCATGAAGAATTATGTAGTTTTGTTGAAGAAGAAAAGAGAAACTTTAGTAAAATATAGGGATTATGCCTTAGTTTCCTTTGTTAGTTATGTGAAACACTTATTTAGACACGTTATGTGTCTTCTTTTGCTAAAACCTCTATGGTCATATTATGGTGTGGTACAGTGTGATGTTGCCACTTGCCTATAAAATATTATTTAGTTGTAAACTATAGCAAGTTATGACACTTTTTTAAAGTATTGATGCTAAAATTTATTATTTTGAAGGCCGAATTTGTTTGTGCATATAGTTTGGTAAGACAGTGAAGAAAATTTGTTAATATGTTTTGTCTTCCTGATTAGCTCCAAGGAACTAATTTAATTTTTTTTTTTTTATAAGAGAAAGGCTAAATTTTTGTATGAAGAGAAGTTGACATTCATGCAAATACTCGTGAATGAAATCGAGAATAAAGATTTTTGCTATGAAATTGAAGTAACTAAATTTTCGTACAGAAAATAATGTATTGGACTACTGAAAGTACAACAACATGTATACTTATTTACTGTTGCAGCTTCGAAATCTTCAAAAACTAGGTAAATGCTTTGATTGAATATGTAAAAGAAGTTGTTTATTCAAAAATTAGGTAAATGTTTTGATTGAATATGTAAAAGAAGTTGTTGCTTGCTTATAGAAACATAACATTCTTTTATGTATTGTTAAAGAAGATAATAATGTGAGGTGACATTCTATTAGGAGAGAGAAGAATGTTGGTATTGTGTCAAGTATATTTTGAGAAAAATTTGAATAGTTTGGTGATATTGTGATCCTAAAAAAAATAAAAGTGATATTATTAGGCAAATTCTCAAACATGGGTGATTATTTAAGGAATTTATTCCACCTAACTACATCACATCACCTTTACTTTTCTCACTTTTAAATTTAACCCACCCCTTCCCTTGTAGAACCCTCTCACCCGACCCCTGTCCCTGTCCTTTTTTTTTTTTTTTAATTAAGATTTTGTTCTTTTTTTTTTCAAGTTTAAGTTGTTAGTAAAAAATTAAGGTAGCTAGTGTCCAATTTTGAATCCATACTAAGCTCCACTACCAAACTTCATTTGAAGAATTTTCATCGGTCCCCCATTCCCCTTTACTTAGTTCTTTTATTTTTTTGTGTGTTAAAAATATGAAATTAATTTTTTCGATTAATGTTTCATATTAATTTTTGATTAGTGTTTTGATTAGAATTTTGAGAAAACTTACACGGACAAGCACATTTTTATTATAATTAATAAAGTAAGAAATCGCAATTTAAGTTACAAGTGTATAAAAATCGAACCGATAAAAATGTTATTGATGTATCTTTATTGGGTTAACGATTTTTTTTAATGATTTTATAAAAAAAATATTGGGTTACTGATTCGATTTTAATTTTTTTTATTAGGTTATTGGGTAAATCGATAACCAATTAGGATTATATGAAATTATTTAAATATATAAGTAGGATTGGATGTTGGTTGAATCTTAATTGTAACCAACATCCAATCCTACTTATATTTTTATATATATATGGAGGGTGTAAATAATAATTTCATATAATCTTAATCGGTTATCGATTTACCCAATAACTCAATAAAAAAATTAAAATTGAATCAATAACCTAATATTTTTTTTATGAAATCATTAACCAATAAAGATAAATCAATAATATTTTTATCGGTTCAATTTTATACACTCGTAACTTAAATTGTGATTTCTTACTTTATTAATTATAATAAAAAACCTATTTATCCATGTAAGTTTTCTCAAAATCTTAATCAAAACAAAAATCAGAAATTAATATGAAACATTAATCGAAAAAAATAATTTTATATTTTTAACACACAAAAGTGGGGTGAAAGGGTTCTACAAGGGATAGGGTAGGTTACATTTAAAAGCGGGGTAGGGTGGGGTGAGTTAAATTTAAAAGTGAAAAAAGTAAAGGTGATGTGATGTGGTTAGGTGTAAGTTGTAATAATTTATTACAACTTACAAACACTGTTTGTAGGTTGTAATAAATTATTACGTTTTACAAACATTATTTGTAAAACGTAATAAATTATTACAAACTACATGATTTGACATAAAGAGGATGTGAAAACACATTGTTTTTTATTTTTGATTTTTTGTGCAAAACGTAATAAATTATTACGTTTTACAAATCGTGTTGACCGTTAAAAAAAGTGAAAAACGTAATAATTTATTACATTTAGCTTATTTTGATAACTTTTTAAATAGGTGACCTATTTTGGTTATTTTTTTATTTTGTGGCTTATTTTGGTTCCGAATTCTGTATGTGTCATATTTTTCATATTTTACTAAAGGAATCCATTAATATTTTTTTTCTTACAACTCATGACACCAAACCAACATACAACTATTTTGAAAAGAAGTTGAATTAAGATTAGATTTTTACTTTGTCTTTCGTTTAGTGTTAGATATTTATATTAGGATCAAAATAAATTTGACTTCTCATATTGCAAGGTTCGTTTTTAGATAAGTATATTTTACCGATAATAATATCTAATGTGATTTTGTTAGTGTGATCTTAAATAAATGTATACATATTTTATCTTTATTTTATGAGAGGTAGAAATATTGTTTTATAAGTAGACTGTTATCAGCTCAAAGAAGTGTTTTAATAAACATATTTAAAAAATACGATAGTAATAAAGCAATGATAAAAATACTAAAAGAATATAAAAAAAAAAAAGTAGAATACCCAAGATAATTCCATTTTCGAGATTCAAAATAAAAAATCTCTTATTAAGAATGAAAGAATTTTGAATCATTCTACCAAAATTCATATTAAGATAAAGTTCTCCTATTCCGTTCCTTTCTTTTAGATCTTTTTGTATCAATTTTAGTATTCATATTTTACTTTTAAGTCTTTTGATACAAATAATATGACATATTAAAATTATATAATTTGAAAAATATAATACATGAACATGGTGAGAAACATCAAAATAGGGATCTTTGGCATTTAAATGAAAATATATTATTTTTCTGACTTGTTAAATACTAATAAGAAAAGAGTGTTTGCGAGACGGAAGTAGCAACTTTTTTTAATATGATTTTTAATACTAGTATGTTATAATTATATCGTATCGTGAATGTTCATTACAGTTTTTTAAATAAGTTTGAATTAAGCAGATAATTCGTAAGTAGTTTAAATAGATAACTTATAAGCAACTTCTGGAAAGTCTTTTACCTATTTTATGAAACATCTCACAACAATTTTTTTTTATTTTTATAAAGAGAAAAGACATAAAGTCACCATCGAAGTTGTCCCGAATTTACTAAAAAATACCTTAATTTTACGGGTGACCTATTACCCCCACAAAAATTGTATAAAGCATTATAAATTTGTCATTTTGATCGTTTTCATCTTCAAATCTGGTCCAATTTTAAGCGCGTGAAGGTTACTTTTTTAAAAATTAATTAATTAAATTAAATTAACTTCTCTTTTATTTTTCTCCTCAAAACTCCACTGCCATTAACACCCCCTAATCCACTGTCATTAACATCCAAATAACAACCACCAACTCCCCCCCCCCCCCCCCCCCCCCCCCCCCACCCATCTCCCCCCCCCCCCCCCCCCCCCCCCCCCCTATCCACCCCAAAAAAAACACCCCCCCCCCCCCCCCCCCCCCCCCTCCCCGGCCAAACTAAATTTCGATCACCGCACCATCTCCACTCCCTCTGTCGTTGTCTCCCTGGAAAATCCATCAAAAAAACAAACCCCAACCCAATAACTACCTTAATTTTTTAATGTCAACACTCAACAATAGCAACTCCGAGAACAATTATTTCAGCCGATCAAGTGCTATAGGTTGAGATTTGAATTTAGAGTTTAATTGAGGTTGTCGTTCGTTACTCTATTTTAAGACAACGGACTTACATTTCGAGTTCGAATCTAATTATTCATCTATCAGTTTTGATTTTTTGTTGAAAGATTGTACTTGCAGCAAACCTTTGAAAAATCCGCTAAATTTGTTGTCCATCTCTAATTCAACCTATCCATTAAACAAATATTTTGTATTTTCTTTCTTTCTTTCTTTCTTTCTTTCTTTTTTTCTTAAATCATGCATTTTTGAAATTTTGGAAAAAAGCACATTTTATAGCGATTTATAAAACGTAATTCTTCACATCATGGTTGAAAAGCATTATGAAGCCGATTTTATTGAGAAGAGCAGCAAATTTTCTTTTAAACTTTAAGGCTATTTTAATGGAGGAGTTGGAGAAGATAAGTCAAAGAGAAGAAGGGTTTTACGATAATTGAAAAAATAAATTACACGTGACAATTTTTAATTGGACATTTCAGTCAAATTTACACATTCACGCGCTTTATTTGCGTGAATACAAACACAAACTCAAAATTAATCAAAATGACCCATTTACAATAACCTATACAACTTTTATGAGGTAATAGGTCGCCCGTGAAGTTACGGTATCTTTTAGTAAATTTGGAACAACTTCCATGGTCACTTTATGTCTTTTCTCTTTTTATAAATAAGAGTAGAAAGTCAATTCACCTCATTTGTAGATCAATCTAGAAAAATAAATAATATCTCTCCCAATTTCTTTAGTCATGCCTCTTGTTATTTTAATACAACAACAATAATATACTCAGTATATTTTTACAAAGTGAGATCTGGAGGGTAAGTATATGTGGTTCATACTATTACCTCAGAATGAAGTAGAGATGTCGTTTCTAATAAATCGAGATCGGGACAAAAAAAGTATAAAAATACATACATAAAACAAAAATAAAATGAAATAATACATCAATAGATCATAACAAAAACAAGACACAACAGAGTAGTACTAAAAACTATATACCTGAAAACACAAATGCCATCAAAACACCATAAACACGAAACTACAAAACAACGCATAACACTACGACTATTGGCACGACAACAAAAAAAGATTCTACCATATCAGCAATGACGCACCCCCATCTACTACCCTTTTATCTTAATTTGCGTCCTCACATCTTTCTATTCAGGGTCATGTTCTTAGTAACCATGTCATATCTAATCACTTTCCTCTAATATTCTTTGGCCTACCTCTACCCCACTTGAAATTATTCATAGTCAATGTAACAACCTGCATTTCGGGCTAGAATGTAAACTGTTATTCCTACGCGTAATAGTTTCAAAAGCCAATAAATTCTATGAAATTTAGTGTGTTAATCAATTAAGTAGTGTGGGAATCTAGTTAAGTATGAATTGAGATCATAGAGGTCCCTTAACTCAAAGACGAGTTGAAAGCTTTCCTATCGATTGAGTTTTAGTGAGCGTCTAAACTTGGGTCAACTTCCATCGACCATATTTTTTTTTGTATAAAATGAATTATGGGGCCTACTATATATCAAATGAAAAGGTATAATTTCACCTTAGTCCGATATTAGAGTAAAAAGTTATTCTCATTTTATGGAGAGAAGTCAGTCTGCCGAGGTGCGACAGCCAGACTGACGGAACCGTCAAGCCAGCGATGGCCCGCCAAGTTTTTCGTCAAGCCTTAAGCAGTAAGCTCTTTTAATGTCAAATAAATGATGGTTGGAGTGACGGTCCGTCACCAGACTGACGATCCATCAACCAAACCATCAGTTAAGGCTGAATCACGCAAAAAGTGTGTTTTTAACGGGGTATTGTGGGACTTTTCCTCCCCAGAAACTTCCCACACGAATTAAATTATATTCTAAACATTATTAGTCAATCATTATCAGTTATACAACATCAAAATCCTCTTTTTACTCTAAAAAATAAGATCAAACTAGGGTTTTCTTCAAGAACAAGAAATCAAGAAAATCAATCCTTAAGTTAAAGATTTCCAAGGAACAAATCAGGATTCAAGTTCTACACTTTAAACCTTGTAATCTAAGGTATGTGGGATTTTCATAAACTACACGGGCATGATGAAATTATTTCAATAACATTTACATGTTAAGAAATCATGAATTTACAAAAAGGTATTGAAATTTCAATTACAATTATGCATTGTGAATCTTTCTTGATAACAAAGTTTTGGTCTTGAGGCCTCCCCCCTTAAACTCGATTTAGTTCGTATATATGTATATGTATGGATGCATGTGGTTTGATGGTTGAAATTTGAATTGAGAGCATGAAGAATTGTAATCCCTCTCTTGTTATAAAACCCTTTGTTTTCATATGTTGTGTATTATTACATTGCATATTGAGAAACATGATTCAAATGTCTTTGTTATTTTAAGCCTTGATTTTGAATATGAACTGAAGAGAGGATGATTCTTGCTAATATAAATGAAAAGTGGTGATTCAAATAAATTGCATGGTTTGTTACAAAATATTTGATCACCACATGTTTGTTGAAATATTGAAAAGAGGGAGTCTTTGCATAATTTGACATATGTTTTGAAATGTGAATTCTCTTGAACTATTTAAATGATATGGTGGTCCAAATTTATGTTTTGAATGAAAATACTGGAACATGATATTTTATGGCTTAGAAGATACGACTTACAAGTTTTGGTATGACGATACCAAAATAGATAATGCCATAACAGACTCAGAATAGAATAGAAGTCAGATTTCATTCAAATTTTCAGAATTTGAGTTTTTAAATATGCATGTTCAGAAAAGGTTAAAAATGGGCTTAAGAGAAGGTGGTTACTTGAAGAAGGCACGAGTTTAGATAACTCATTGCCTAAAAACGTGTTTTGCTAATACGGGTTATTTTGTCCCCAAGAGGGATTATACGCTGGCCTAGTGTCCTGTGGTGTATCATACTCAGAAACTCCAACTCTTGTGGCAAACTTGGGTTGGGGGCTTAGCCGTCGAGTCAATGACGGATTTCATATAGCCCGTGGGATATTAGACTTGTAGGGTATACCACCTAACTCAGAACTAAGACAAAGATGTTGAGTTGATTTACAGAACTGTTTTTAAAGGCTTATTTACTATGCCCATGAATTTTCAAATGGTTTATGATGGTGTATTTTTTTTTATAAAATGCTGTCACTTATGTTATTTATTAAATCACATTATTTTGGATAGCTCTGCGTACCAGTACATATGTATTGATCCCCTTTATCTCAGGATCTGAGGCACAGTCCCGGGGTCCCGTTCAGCAATAGGCTTAAGTGAGTCAGAAGTTGTAGTTGGTGAACCTTCTCTATTCCGAAAGACCTGATTTTCAGATTTTGTTGTTTTCGTCTGTTTATGCTCTACTGGGGGCCTTGTCCCAGTTTTAGATATGATATTGGTTCCTATGTATTAAAGATTTCGCAGACTGTTGTTAGATGTTATTAGAAGTTATGAATTCCATTTTGGATTGATCCTTTGAATTATATTATTTGACCATGATTCCGTATCGATATGTATTTCTACATTGTCTTTTATAATATGTGAACATGTGTATGTTGTTCAGAAAGCGAAGGGCGCTCGGGCCTTCATGGTTCAGGTTGCTCGTCGTAGCTAGGGTCTCGGCTTGGATCGTGACAGACAACCTCCCACACCTTCGAACTGGGATATCCACGCACCTCCTCATCACATGCTCGAATCATCTCAACCTTACTTTTCGCATCTTATCTTACACCGACGCTACTCTCACCTTCTCATGAATAATTTTATTTCTAACTTTTTCTCTCCTAGTAAGTTCACACATCCAACGCAACATCCTCATTTTTGTCAACATTAACTTTTGAATGTGGAAGCTCTTAACTAGCTAATATTCGCTCCACACTATATGGCCCATCGGACAACTCATTCCGTAGGTCCTGCCTTTAAGTTTAGGAGGCACCTTCTTATCACACAAAACATCAGAAACAAGCCTCCATTTCATTCACCATGCACCAATACGGTGGATAACATCATCGTCAATCTCTTTATTTTTCTAGATAATAAACCCAAGATACTTTAAACTATGTCTCTTCCAAATGACTTGAAAATCTAGCTTCACCATCACGTCAGTGTCATGAGTCAATTATCATGGACTTACTTAATCTAAATCCTTTAGACTTTAGGATTTGTCTTCAAACTTTTAACTTATCATTAACTCTTTCCTGGGTCTCATCAATTAGAACTAACAAATAACATACACCAAGGAACCTTCCCTTAAATATGTTGTGTCAAAATATCTGTCGCTAAGACAAATAAAACAAACTAAGAGTTGACCACTAGTGTAATCTTATCAAAATAGAAAAGTGCTCTGAATCTCCTTCCACCATTCTCACACGAGTCTTTACTCCTTCGTACATGTCCTTAATCGACCTAGTATGCGCCATAGGAACACCTTTAGCCTCCAAGCACTTTCAAAGAACCTTTTTTGGGACCTTGTCATATGCCTTCTCTAGATCAATGAACACGTAGTCCCTCTTTCTCTCCTATACTGCTCCACCAATTTCCTTACAAGATGAATGTCTCGATAGTCGAATGACCTAACATAAATCCGAATTGATTTTATATGGACATAAAATTTTTTAATACTTTTATTATTACTTCGCAACAAATTACTTTCTCCACCTTATTTTATATGGACAATTTTTTTTAAAAAAATCCAGCCCATTAGAGAATTTTGTTTTAGTATGATTAGTAATAATTTATTTTTAAAATTATCTTTTTATCCTTAACAAAGTGATTTAAAGTCACACACATCTAAAAATTATTTTTAATTATAAATTAAAAGTTTCTTTTTAACAAAATATTGTATCGAATCAAATAATACCACACAAATCAAAACGAGAAAAGTATTTACTATTTTGAAGAAAAAAAGAAACTTACTTAAATATATAATATTTAGAAAATATTTATCATTTAATATAACACTATAATTTTAATACACGCATAGTTCACTTTTAGTACATAGTGTAGATCTTTATCAAAACAAGCATAATGCATTTAAAATACTTATAATATATCAATATTACATGCATACTTCACTTTTAGTACATAATGTAATACATTTATATTAAAAGTATAATTCATTTTTAGTATATAAAGTATAATTATTTTTTAGTATATATACATTTTTTAGTCAAAGCAAGTATAATACATTATAATATACTTCTAATACATCTATATTGCATACATAATTAATTCACTTTTAATATATAATACTCCGTCTATTTCGTATTAGTTGACTTTCATTTTAAAATTATTTGTTTCAATTTAGTTGTCTCTTTTATAATACCAAGAGAATATTACTCTCCCTATTTTATATTAGTTGACCTTTTTGCTAAAAATCTTTATTTCATTTTAGTTGTCCAAGTTTTAAAATCAAGAGAAGTTTATTACTTATATTTTTCTTATACTACTCTTATCATTAAATGACTATGTAAAGTGTGTATATTCAAATTTATATTTTCAATGCATAATTAATAGGGCTACTTTAGTAAAATAAACCTCTATTAAATATTTTCTAAAGGAGAGTGGTCAAGTCAATAAGGGTCAACTAAAACGAAATTGAGGGGGTATTGTGTTCTTCCGAGACTACCCCTATCATTAATGACTAAATAAAGTGTATAAACTTAAATTTATATTTATAAAGCATAATTAATAAGACTAGTTTGATAAAATAAACCTTCGTTAAATTTTATCTTAATGGGCGTATCAAATTCATAATGACCAACTAATATGAAACGGAGGAAGTATAATTGCTATGTATGATAACAACAACAACAACAAGAAATTCAGTGTATTTTCACAAAGTGGGGTCTGGGGAGGGTAAGATGTACGTAGTCCATACCGCTACCTCCGAAAAAGTAGAGAAACTATTTCCGATAGACCTTCGGCTTGCTATATATGATAAATATTTTCTAAATATGATATATTTAAATAATAAATAATAATAAAAATATTTAAAAGTAATAAATATTTTATATAAAATACCAAATAGTAGTAGATAATTTTGTTTTTATTTTCTTAATAAAAGGTACAAGTTGGATTCCCCAAACAATTGTGGTTGGGGTATGGGATAAGTGGGGTGTGGGGTATGGTAAATTTACAAATGGCGTACGTGCTACTGCAGCACGGGTACTAAAGCATAATATAGTATGCTGTGCTAAAACCTGCAGCATTGGAGAAGTTTATTACATTTCTCTTTCAACAAAAAGTCTAGTCTTTGTTTCGCTACTTTCTTCTCTCTATATTTTGGTGGGTACTTGTCCTTTCACATAATTGGACCAAACAATGCTGGCTAGGACTATTTGGATACACTCTTCATTTTTCTTGTTCCCATTTCTACTGGGTGTTGTAGTGTGATTTTATTTTATGATTTTCAATTAATGTTTTAATATGTCAGAATTATATCAAAACAACCTCAGATGAGATTTTAGGTATAAATTACGTATATTTTATACTTTTCGAATTTTGTTTTCATGGAAATATAATAAGTAAATTGTTGTTGTAAATTAGTGTTTGAATATATATATTTGTGATATGATTTTAACATAATTTTTATTTTCCCTGTTCCTATTTTTAGTTGGTGTTAAATATGTAATTTCATTTCATGATTTTAAATATATTTGAATATGTAATTTGAGATATGATTTCAATAGATTCAGTTTTGATTTTTCTTATCCCGGTGTTGGATATGTGATTTTATTTCATTTCAAATTAATATTTAAATATGCAATTTGAGATATGATTTAATGGATTCAACTTTCATTTTCCTTGTCCCTATTTTTAGTTGGTATTAGACTCTAATAATCCTCTTTGCGATTTTTAGAATTTTTCATGTTTGATCATTTTTTCTTCCTCATTGTTTTATATTATTTATGAGTTGTGGAAAATGCTTATACGGTCTCCATTGCATTCAGGAGTGACATATGTGAGTTTGTGGTTTTAAATGACCTTTAGGGTGATTAATTTGACTTAGGTCAATATTTTGTGATTTGAGTGTCAGATGACGTTTTTGATAGTTTCATCAGATTCAGAACATCCATTTTAGGTGAGCATAGTTGGTTCGTGTTTCGAGACCTCTTTTCTAATTTTTGACCGTTTGGTCGAAATTCTAGTTTCAATTGCCTAAAATTGATTTTGTATGAAACTTATTGATAGAGACATATTTTGATCATTTTAATGATTTTATTGAATCTGGAACGTCAAAATTAGCCTAGTAGCATTATTGGTTTGTTTTTGTGGGATCCTAAATGAATTTTTAGGGACCGTTTGGAGAGTTTCAGGCTTTGAATTTTGCTGATTTCAGTCGTTTTCGCTTGTGCAACATTTCCTTATTCGCGTTCACGAAGTACAAAAGTTTCATTCTTTTCGTTCATGATCCCTTTGTCGTATTCGTGAAGTACAATTTATTCCTTCACGATCGTGATGGTGGGTACTGCGATCACAAAGAGTAATTAATGGCCCGGGTACTTTTCTTCATCGCGTTTGCGGCCAAAGCAGCGTTCACTAAGTGTCGGTTCGAGTCAAGTCACGATCGTGAAAGGTGACCCACGATCGTGATGAGTTGGCAGACCTGGACAGATTTATAATTCCTATTTCGATCCCAAACCTTATTTTTTTCATTTTTAGAGCACGGGAGCTCGGATTAGGACGATTTCAAGTAGATTCTTGAGATTTCTAACGTGGGTAAGTTTCTAAACCTTGAATCTATTATTTATCATTGATTTTTGTAGAGAAAAGACATAAAATCACCACTGAAGTTGTCCTGAATTTGTTTAAAGACACTTTAACTTTGCGTGCGTCTTAAATCACCCTTCAACAACTTTGTAATGATATTTTTATATCATTTTTGGACCAACTCAAATTTTTAGAGAATGGGTGTTAATCATACACCAATTATTATTTGACACGTGTTAAATTAATTTAAAATACTTTTTCACTTTTTGTATTTCATTTATTCTTTTCATCTTTCTTTTACTCTTTGTATTTTTGGACCACAACCTACCTCCACACACACACCCTCCTCCTCACACCTCTTTCGCGTTTTCTTTTTCAGCCAAACCCCTTTCCCCACGTTCTTAATTTCTTGTTGTTTCTTTTTTTCCTCTTCACCCACTAACTTAATTTCATATCATTTCCTAGATTTTATTGGATATTTATAATATATATTTTTTTAGAGTAATTAAATAGCAAGTTTGAGAATATCATCAATTAATTTATATCTATTTTATGTAACTTCAATAAAATTAAAATTAAAGTCTTTGAAAGAATCGATGAATTCAACAAAAATCTTAAGGAGCTAGATTGAAGTTTGGATGAAAAATTCCAATAATACCTCTTAACCATCTTAAAATCTAATGAATTTTACAAAATTATTGAACATGTAAAAAAACGTTACATAAAATTTTGTAACTGAAGAGAATCAAAGTGATAATGCAAAAAATTAAGGAATGGTGAAAGATATGGTAACATTGAAAGTGGGTGTGGGGTTTCGGGCGTAGATGAAAAAACGATGGCAACATATGGATGACTTATGAAGAAAAAGGAAATGAAAGAAAAAAACAATAAAAATAACATTAAGAAAATAGAAAGATACATTTCATAAAAAAATTTAAAATAAAATTATATTAGTTTTAAGTTCGCCACGCTCTTTAAAAGAGTGTATGCACTCTCTATGCGAAATAACCAAAAAATAATGTAATAATATCAATTAATAATTGTTCAGGGGGGCAATAGGATGCTCCCAAAGTTAAAGTGTCTTTTAGAAAATTCGGGACAACTTCAGTGCTAACTTTAGATCGTTTCTCACTTCTTTACAAATTCAAAGTTAAAGTGTCTTTTAGAAAATTCGGGACAACTTTAGTGGTAACTTTAGGTCATTTCTTACTTCTTTACAAATTCATCTTCAAACCATTGATTAGAAATATGATTTTTGGGGTTCTACCCAGTAGAGCATAAAGTGGGTTTTTCATAGATTTCAAGTTTGATTTCTACTCGATTTTTCTTGGATTTTTATATTTATAATTCTTAAATATGGAGAATATGATTCTTAAATAAAATTTTAATTTTACCTTTTCATTTTCGGAGTCGATTTTTGACCAAAATCAAAGTGCATTAGTATGGATATCATTTGAAACACCCTGAGTTTTGGTCCTTAGAAATTTCCTGAGCTATGGACTTTCTGCACATCATACAACTCACCATACTAGTCATATGGTAAGGGTACAAGTTAGGTGACCCAGTCGTATGTTGTCCAGTGTTGGGTGGTTGAGTTTCTAAAATGGGTATGACTTGGGAAGGTACGAGTCGTATGGTGGGTGGCGGATTGTAGGGTTATGTTTTCCTTCACTTAATTTAAAGCTTAGTAACTTAACTTGGATCTGAGTATGAGTGATTCACCATGAGTCGTGAGATAGGGTACGAGTGGTATAGTCTAACTCGTATATTGGACAGTGCAACCCCTCTTGATTCTGCCTAAGGTACTGGTTAAGGATACTTGTCTTATGCTTGGGTACGATTGGGGCTTGGTGGTCGTATGTTGGATAGTGTTAGGATCCAAGGGGAGGGCTAGGGTACAAATGATGGGTACCACTCGTATGATAGAGTACGGGTGGTATGGTGGAGTCGTACTCTCCTGTAGGATTTTATGCATTTTAAGTTGGGGGTAATCTGGACATTTTCCCTCTTTACCTCTTAAGGGACCACGACTTATATCTCTTGGGACATCATTTACACTAATATTCTAATCTTAAATACTTAGAAACATTATCAAATTCTCTCAAGGCTCTTGAGTCAAGAAAGGCTAGAGTTACATTAATAAGATCAATTTGGGGATTACAAGGGTGATTTCTCTCCGTCATCTTCGTAATATAAGATATGTTACTCCTCCCTCGTTGTTAGTTCCAACCAAAGGCATGCTTTATGAATTGTTTTCATGGCATAAATATTGTAAGATTTTGGATTTTCAAATATACATTGGGGGTTTTGGTTACAATGGTTAGTAATGGTTTTCCCATGTCTTTTACTTATGGTTTTCATATTATTATGGTCGTTTGAACATTTGGTTGCATCAAAATGGTTAACTGTACTTGGTTTTGGCTTTGGAAACACTATGCCCCCAACGTATTTGATAAAATGCCTATGAGAATGTTTTTAGTTAAGTTGTTGGACTTTTTTTAAACGATGCATGGTGCAACTTGGTAATAGAATCCTAAATGGTATAAATGGTATGGTCTTGGTGGTTATGGTTGGTCTAATTGAAAGCCTTATGGGGTACAAGGGAATCCCCCAAGAAAACTTATTAATGAAACACTTGTAGGGTACATAAGACTCCCTAAAGTCAACTTGATAATGTAATCTGTGGGTACATGGGAATCCCTTATCTTTATAAAGGCCGGCTAAGGACATTGATTGCAAGCTATAGTCAGTATGACGATACCACTACTTATATTCTTGGTTAATAATAAACGGAATGTGGTTTGGTTGTGTGGTGGTGCTGTTAATTGGGCAATAATGGTGTGGTGTGATAGCTACTCGTAAAGGTGTGAGTCCAATGAACAGATACTGGAAACTCATGTTTGCCAACATGAGGATTGGTCATGGCGACCATATATGATACTTATGGGGTACACAGTAATCCCCTAAGTACACTTGTACATATGTATCATGGAGAGCGAAGAGTACTCAAGAATTCCTTACTCCTATGATATCTCCGATTCATGCGGCTACACGCATTAGGGCCCATTCAGGGGGTTACACTGGACCCATATAGCCCGTGGGTGGTTCTAGGATGGTTAAGCTACACATACCCAGGTTAATTATTTTAAATGCATGCTAAACTTAGTTCCTTTTCCCAGCATGGTTATATTTGTATATGTATGGTTGTGAATGCATATGGTTGGCTTACTTGGTTTTAAAGGTTGACATTATTTTATCCTTATCATGAGTACTTGCTAGCGTTCACCCGTTAACTTATCTTTGGGCGGTTGTATCCCCATGCGATAAAGGAACCAACTAATCTACTCCTTCTACTTAGTAATCGAAATCAGGATCAACTCAGTTGGATTGAAGTGGTGAGCTTCCATATTTTGGAAGGCTCCATTTTATGTTATGGATGTATTTACATACTTTGGTTATTTCATATACATTGGTTTTGGCTATGGTTGGGGGCATGTCCAATCAGATATTATTTTACTTTTGGTTAGAGGGTTTGTGGGACTATTATGGGTTGGTATGGGCGGTGTCAGTATTAGTGTTAGCCTTAGTATTGGCATTGGTATTGAGGCTGATACCGGTGAACTAAATTTGATGTATGATTGTTTCATTTTATTTTGGATTATATGAATTTATATTTGGAACATGGGATGTATGGATTGGCTTATGGTATGGTTTTTGGTTGGGCTTTGGATGGTTGGAATTTCTTGGGTTGGTCACGGTTATGGACCTTCTGGAGTTGTACAAAATTCTTTCTTGTTATACATTCGGAATTCATCTGACTTAGGGTACGTGTTTGGAGGTTGGGTTGGGTAACAGGAGTAGTCCTCAGTTCTAGCTGAACTTGGGATGCCCATACGATAAGGCCCCAATTCGGGTCGTGTCAAGTTCGTATCAGAGCTTTAGGTTCATGGTCAATTGGGAGTCCATAAAGTCATGTAAAATAGAGTCTCTTTTAAGGGTGTATAGCGCGCCACACTTATAGGAGAGAGGCTACAAGACATTTAGGAAATATTTCTCCTTTTTGTGTTCTATTTTTGAGCTTGGAGTCTATGTCCTGGAATCTTCTCTAATTTTGTTTGTTTGCTTTTCAGATCATGCCTCGATGATCTGAAGTTCACAGAAACTCTTTTGTCCCAACTGGGGATGATGTTGATGAGAAACTTTCTTCTCAAAGGATCTATACATGGTCAAGGGGTTTTTGGAGTTCCACCAATTCTATCTGGTCCTCCTCATCCGTACATGATGAATGCAAAATTTCTTCAGTTAATTCATATGATTGCTCAGTTAGTAGCTTCTTATGCTGAGCGTCGTGAATCTGGTATTCCATCTTCGGAGGCCACAAAGGTTGAACAGTTCATAAGGTTGAATCCTCTAACTTTTACTAGTGTTAAGGTGGAGAAGGATCCTTAAGATTTTCTGGATGAGATAGAAAAGATCTTCAGGGTGATGCAGGCCACGAATGTAGAAGGAGTGAATTTTGCTGCCTATCAGCTAAAGGATATGGCGTACTAATGGTATGATGAATGGGATCAGGCAAGGGGTAAAGTTGATGATTTATCTCTGTGGGAAACTTTCTCTAATGCTTTTCTAGATCGTTTCTTTCCTCAGAAGTTAAGGGAAGCAAATACAGAGAAATTTGTTAATCTGAAATAGGGTAAGATGTCGATCAAAGAGTATGCCTTAAGATTTCACCAGTTATTGAGGTATGCTCTAGAATTGGTATCTGATATGAGGACCAGGATGAGAAAATTTACTTCAGGAATGTATCATGAGTTGATTCTTAAAAGCAAGACTGCATTGCTGATCAAAGATATGAATATCTCTAGGTTGGTGGTTCATATGAAATAGGTGGAGAAGAAAAAAAGAAAGAACACTGAGATAGGAAAAAGGCAGGGTTAAGAAGTTTAGCTTTTTTAAGCAGGGTGGACAACAACAAAGTGGCGACAAAAAAGTGAGAAAGTTCTGGTTCTTTCTCCACAGCTAGTGATCCTTACCCAAAGTAGTTAGGTGATATGCGTCAGCAGGGTGGCGACAGATACAGGGAAAAGGGTGCCTAATCTCAGGCTACTAGGGCTCATTTAGCCTCATATGTCCTTTTTATAGGTTCTGCAGTCAGTTGAATCGGGGTTTTTGCGATGAGGGGAGGGACAAATACTTAAAATTTGGTTAGCTAGGCCATATACTTTGGAATTGTCAAGTCAGTAAGGCTTCTTCGGGAGAAAATAATGCTCCAATTGCCTCTTCATCTGCTTCAACACCAAAGGTTGCTGCTTTTACATCTGTTTCTGCTAAAGACACCAGTACAAGCCAGAATAGGTTATATGCTCTTACATCCCGACAAGAGTCCGAGGAGTTGCCTGATGTCGTGAATGGTACGTTACAACTCTTTTCTCATGACATATATTATTTAATTGATCTAGGGTCCTCTCTTTTTTATGTGACCTTATTTGTGGCTGTGTATTTTGGTTTTAATCCTGAGGTTATTTCAAAGCTTTTTTTTATTTCTACCCCGGTAGGTGACTTTGTGGTTGCTAAAGAGTCTATAGGGGGTGTGTGGTATCTGTTGGTATTAAGAATACCTTGGTGGATTTGTTTGAGTTAGATATGGTGGAATTTGATGTTATTTTGGGTATGGATTAGTTAAACTTGTGCTACGCGTCCTTGGATTTTCAGACCCATAAGTTTGTCTGTAGGTTTCCTGGTGAACTGATTATTAATTTGGAGGGTGGTTCCCTAGATCCTAATAAAGGTTTATATCATATCTTAGAGCTCGGAGGTTAAGCTCTTAAGGGTGTCTTTATTATTTGGTCTGGGTTAAAGATTCTAACTTGGAAGGTCCTTCTTTGCATTTGGTTCTGGTGGTGAATGAGTTTCCTGAGGTCTTTTCGAATGATCTTCCTAGTGTTTCTCTAGATAGGGAGATTGAGTTTGATATTGACTTGGTTTTGGAAACTCATCCAATATCTATTACTTGTTATAAAATGGCTCTAACTGAGTTGAGGAAACTCAAGGATTAACTTAAGGATCTTTTGAATAAGGGTTTAATCTGTCCTAGTGTATCCTCGTGGGGTGCACCGTGTTATTCATACATAACAAGGATGGTTCCCTTCGGATGTGTATTGACTATCGACAATTAAATAAGGTGACGATCAAGAACAAGTATCCTTTTGCAAGGATAGAAGACTTGTTTGATTAGATACAAGGTGCCAAATTTTTTTCAAAGATAAATCTTCAGTCTGGGTATCATCAGCTTAAGATTAGGGAGATAAATATCCCTAAGACAACTTTCTGTACTAGGTATGGACACTTTAAGTTCTTGGTGATGTCATTTGGGTTGACCAATGCCCTTACGACATTTATGGATTTGATGAATAGGGCATTTCATCAGTTTCTGGATCTTTTTGTCATTATATTCATTGATGATATTTTGGTGTACTATAAGAGTGAGGTGGATCATGTCAATCACCTCCGTGTGGTGTTGCAGACCTTGAAAGAGCAGTAGTTGTATGTCAAATTCTCTAAATATGAATTTTGGTGTTGTAACTTTTCTTGGTCATATTATTTCTAGTGAGGGGATCATAGTGGATCCACAAAAGGTGGCAGTGGTTAAAAGGTGGCCTAGAACGATGACTCTAACCAACATTCAGAGCTTTTTAGGTTTGGCTGGGTACCATAGGAAGTTTGTAGAAATATTTTTGACGATAGCTTCCCCGTTCGCTAAGTCGATTCAGAAGAAGGTAAAGTTCTTTGGTCGAATACTTGTAAGGGTAGTTTCAAGAAGCTGAAGGATAAGCTAACTTCAACTCCGATTTCACTTTGCCAGAAGACACTGAGGGGTTTGTGGTTTATTGTGATGCGTCTAGGTGGGACTTAGTTGTGTTCTGATGCAGTATGAGAAGGTGATAGCCTATGCTTCTAAGCAGTTGAAGGTACATGAAAGGAACTATCTTACTCATGATTTAGAGCTTTTAGCGGCGGTGTTTGCATTAAAAATATGGTGACACAATTTATATGGAGTACACGTAGACATCTTTTCTGATCATAAGAGTCTAATGTATGTGTACACAGAAAGAGCTTAAACTCAGGCAAAGTAGATAAATTGAGCTTTTCAAGGACTATGACATGAGTCTTCACTACCATCCAGGTTAGGCTAATATTGTTGCTGATGCTCTTAGCAGGTTGTCCATGGGGAGTTTGGCTCATATGGATAAGAAGAGACGGGTGTTATTAAAGGATATTCACCACTTGGATAATCTTGGAGTTTGGCTTTTAGACTCCGAGAATGGTGGTGTGTTGGTATAGGAAGTGGTGCGGTCATCTCCTGGTGCAAAGACCAAGGAGAAACAAATGCTAGATCCTGTCTTGATAAAAATCAATGGTGATGTAGGTGGGAAAAAGGTTATTGTATTTGTGATCAGTGGTGATGATACCTTCAATACCAAGGGAGGTTATATAATCTTAACATTGATGGTTTGTAAGAAAAGGTAACGATTGAGGCGCATGAATCGTGCTATGTTTTTCATCTCGGTTCGACAAAAATATATCATGATCTTAAGGAGATGTATTGGTGGAACGACATGAAGAAGGATATGGCTAATTTTATGGCCAAGTGTTTAGTGTGACAACAAGTGAAAGTTGAGCACATGAGGCGTGGAGGCTTGTATCAGAAAATTGAATTGCCTGATTGAAAATGGGAAGTGATCAATATGGATTTTGTTACTGGTTTTCCTCGATCTCTAAACTAATTTGATTTGGTTTGGGTTATCATGGATAGGATAACAAAGTTGGCTCACTTCTTGTTAGTGAGGACTAACTTTTCGGCTGAAGATTATGCGAGGTTGTATCTTCATGAGATTATGAAGCTATATAGGGTACCTATTTCAATTATCTCTGATCGTGGTACACAATTTTCATCTCACTTCTGGAGGTCATTTTAGAAGGGGTTGCGTACTAAGGTTTGTCTAAGTACTGCTTTTTAATCACAGACGGATGGGCAAACAGAAAGGGCTATTCAGACATTGGAGGATATGCTTTGTGCATTTGTGATTTATTATGGTGGTAATTGGGTTGAACATCTACCTCTTGTAGAGTTTGCTTACAATAATAACTATTATTCTTGCATTGAGATGGCCCCTTTTAAGACATTGTTTGGTAGGAGGTGTAGATCTCTTATTGGGTGGTTTGAGCTTAGTGAGGTTAATATGTTTGGCCTGGATTTGGTTTGCCAGTCTATGGAGAAGGTGAAGGTGATCCGGGATAGGCTTAAGGCTACCCAAAGTCGCTAAAAGTCCTATGCGGATGTAAGGTGTAGGGACTTAGAGTTTGAGGTTGGGGGTAGGGTGTCCCTAAAGGTATCTCCCATGAAGGTTGTAATGCAGTTTGGAAAAAAGAGAAGTTCAGTCCCTAGTATATTGGTCCTTTTGTGGGTTTAAGAAGGGTTGGTAATGGTGCGTATGAATTGGAGTTGCCTTCTAGTTTTAGCTCCATTCATCCGGTATTTTGTGTCTCTATGCTGAGAAAGTGAATAGGTGATCCTTCATCAGTTGTTCCTTTTGAAGGATTGGGTATCTCGAATTCTCTGTCTTATGAAGAGACCCCGATGAGATCTTGGATTGGAAGGTTCGTTGGGTGCGGACCAAGGATGTAGCTCTGGTTAATGTTCTATAGCTTAACTATAAGGTGAAAGAAGCTACTTGGGAAGCGGAAGAGGACATGAAGTCCAGGTATCTACATTTATTTTCGGCTCTGGATATTCGTGCGGAATGTATGTGTTCTTGATCACATCTTTTTTTTCTAACTTGGTTAAAAGAAAGTTTATTTCCTCGCATCTTTATTATTTTAACTTAGTTAAAGGTTGGAATGGTTATGTTAAGGTGTAATTCGTGCTTGTACTACCTTTTCTGTAATTCAGGAATGAATGATCCTAGTGGGGGAGATTGAAACACCTTGAATTTTGGTCCTTAGAAAGTTCCTAGGTTTTAGATTTTGACATCATAAGAATCACCATGCTAGTCGTATGGCGAGGGTACGGGTCAGGTGACCCAGTCGTATGTTGTCTAGTGTTGGGTGGTTGAGTTTCTGGAATGGGTAAGACTTGGGTGGGTTCGAGTCGTATGGTGGGTGATGGATCGTAGGGTTAGGTTTTCCTTCACTTGATTTGAAGCTTAGTAACTTAAAATTTAAATCTTAGTAACTTAACTTGTATCCGAGTACGAGTGCCTTACCATGAGTCGTGAGATTGGGTACGAGTGGTATAGTACAACTCATATGTTTGGCAGTGTTAACCCCTCTTTATTCTGCCTAAGGTATGGTTAAGGATATTTTTTGTATGCTTGGGTACGATTGGGGCTTGGTGGTTATATATTGGACAGTGTTGGGGTCCAAGGGGAGGCGTAGGGTACGAGTGGTGGGTACCACTTGTATGATAGGGTACAAGTGGTATGGTGGAGTCGTACCCTCCTATGGGGATTTTATGTAGTTTAAGTTGGGGTTAATTTGGACATTTCCCCTCTTAACCTCATAAGGCCCCATGACTTATGTCACTCTTAAGACCTCATTTACCCTAATATTTTGATCTTAAACACTTAGAGACACTATGAAATTCTCTCAAGGCTCTTGGGTCGAGGAAGTCTAGGGTTTCATCAATAGGATCAATTTGGGGCTTACAAAGGCGATTTATCTCTGTCATCTTAATCTAAGGTATGTTAATCCTCCCTCATTTTTTAGTTCCAACCAAAGACATGTTTTATGAATTGTTTTCATGGCATAAATGTTGTAAGGTTTTGGGTTTTCAAATATATGTTGGGGTTTTTGGTTACAATGGTTGGTTATGGTTTTCCCATGTCTTTTAATTATGGTTGTTGGAATATTTGGTTGCTTGGGAATGGTTAATTGGTACTTGGTTTTGGCTTTGGAAACACTATGCCCTCAACATGTTTGATAAAATGCCTATGAGAATGTTTTTGGTTAAGTTGTTGGACTTTCTTTGAACTATGCATGGTACAACTTAGTAATGGAACCCTAAATGGTATAAATGGTTTATAATGGTTAAATAGTAAGGTCTTGGTGGTTATGGTTGGTCTAATTGAAAGCCTTGTGGGGTAAAAGAAAATCCCCCAAGCAAACTTATTAATGAAATACTTGTGGGGTACGTGGGGCTCCTCTAAGTCAACTTGATAATGTAATCTGTGGGTACAGGGGAATCCCTTATCTTTAAAAAGGTTGGCTAAGGACATTCCTTACAAGCTATAGTCGTTATGACAATACTACTACTTACAGCCTTAGTTAATAATAAATGAAATAACGGCTTGGTTTTGTGGTAATGATTTTAATTGAGCAATAATGGCGGGGTGTGATAGCTAACCTTGAAGGTGTAAGTCCAATAGATGGACACTGAAAACTTATGTTTGCCGACATAAGGATTGGTCATGGTGACCATATATGATACTAAAACACCCTGGTTTCTAGACCTTAGAAATTTTACTTGATTTCTGGTTTTTGTGAAATACATGACTTAGGGGAATGAGTCGTACACTTAGGTATGGGTAGTATGGTCCAGTCGTATGCTGACTAGTATTGGTTGGTGGGACTGATGTAGTTACTGGAATAGGTGCGATTTGAGTGAAACGAGTCGTATAGTTGTCTATGGGTTGTTTGGTTACTTCACTTAACCTTAGACTTGGTAAATTAAGTTGGATTTGAATATGATTCACTCACCATGAGGCGTAAGCCAGGGTACGATTCGTGCCGAAGACTTGTATGGTGGTCAGTGTTCGAACCTCTTGGATTCTATTCTACTAGGGGTATGGTTTATAGGTACTAGTTGTACATTTGAATACGACTTGGGTTTGGGTTTGTTGTACCTTGGATAGTGTTGGGTCCAAGGGCGAAAGCCTAGGCTATGAGAGGTGGGTACCACTCGTACAGGATAGGTACGACTTGTAAGGGTTAGTCGTACCCTATGATGGGAATTAAATAAAGTTTAAGTGAGGCAATCTGAATATTTTTCCGCTTATCCTAATAAGGTCCCATGACCTATATTACACTAGGGAGGTTATTTACCCTATTATTCTATTCTTAAATACTTGGAAAACACTCTTAAATCCTCTCTACAGTTCTTGGGCAAAGAAAGCTAGGGTTTTATCTTAAGGAGTAAATTGGGGCTTGTCTTGGTGATTTCTCTCCACTATCATCTTAGTTTAAGGCATGTTCTTTTCCCTCATTGTTAGTTCCAACTAAAGGCATGGTTTTGTACAATGTTTTCATGATTTGAATGTTGTATGCTTTTTTGTTTTCTAATATAATTTGGGGTTTTTTTGTTATAAATGCTTAGTTATGATTTTCCCATGTTTTAATTATGCCTTTATATGCATTAACGGTGGTTTGGATAATTAGTTGCATGGTAATGGTTCTTTGGTAATGGACTTTGGTTTTGGAAATACTATGCCCCCAATGTGATTGATAAAATGCCTTTAAAAATGCTTTCACTATAATATTGGATTTTCAATGGAACCCTCAATTATATGAATGGTTCAAATGATTTGAAAAGGCCTTGGTGACTATGGTTTTGGTTTAATTGGAAATCATTTGGGGTACTTGGGAATCCCCTAAGGATTGGCTAAGGACAATACTTGCAAGTTATAGTTGGTATGATGATACCACTACTGATAGCCTTGGTTAATAATAATGGAATAATGGTTTGGTTGGAAAATGGTTTTAATTGCGCTGAAAAGTGTGTGTGTATGTGTAGCAAAGCCATGAAAGGTAGAGGTCTCGGGGGGATCAAAATTGGAAACTCATATTTGCCGATGTGAGGTTTGGTCTTAGTGAACGTGTGCATGATCTCTCACTTTATATTTTGGGGAATGTACTAGTTATCCCTGGTTTTTTTCCCTGGTCGTACGGCTTCACGCACTGGGGCCCTTTCAACAGGGAGAGCTGAACCCACATAGCCCTTGGGTTGTTTAGGATGACAAAGCTACACAACCCAGGTAAATGCTTTCAATGGTATTCTAAACCCGGTTCCCTTTCCCAATATGACTATATATGTGTGTATGGTTTGTGTGCATTTGGATGGTTTTACTTGGTTTTATAAATCATATTATTTTATTCTTATCCTGAGTTCATGCTAGTGTTCACCTGCTAACCTATCTTCGGGTGACTGTATCCCCACGCGATGCAGGAACCGACCGTTCTACTCCTCCTACTTAGCATTCGAACATTTGGGGGTCATCTTTGGATTGAAGTTGTGAGCTTTTATCTATTTGGAAGGCTCCATTTCTTGGATGTTACTTCATAGTCTAGATTATATTTAGATATTGGTTTTGGCTATAGTTGGGGGCATGTCCCAACCAGATATTTGTATTCTTGGTTAGAGGCTTTTGTGTAATATTATGGGTTGAATGGGCGGAAATGTATTGGTGTTATCCTTAGCATTGGTATTTATATTTGGTTGTTCCATCCTCTTTTATTTTGGGTTTATTTAATTATTAATGGAGCTTATTTGGTTATGGTTTAATCTATGGTTTGATTTGGATTGGTCTGGTTGGACGGTTGGTATGGGGTGGTCGAAATTGATTGGGTTGGTCTCGGTAATAGACCTATCCCAGAGTATGTAACCTGGATAGTTATGCTACTTCTTTCATGTTTGAAATTCAGCCAACTCAGGACCCGCAATTGGAGGTTAGGTTGGGTAATGGGGGTGGTCTCCAATCTCGGTCTGAATTGGGACACCTATTATGACAAGGCCCCGGGACAGGTTGTGTCAAGTTGGTATCTGAGCCTTATGTTCATGGTCAACTGTGAGTCCCCAAAACTATGTCTACTGTAATCTCTTCTTAGGGTGTGTAGTGTGCTACACTCATAAGAGAGAGGCTATAGGGCATTTAGCAATATTTAACTTTCTTGGTATTCTATTTTCAAGCTTGGAGTCTAAGTCCTAAAATTCTTCTCTAATCGTTGGTTGTTCACTTTTCAGATCATGCCTTGGCGATCTAGAACACAAGAAAACTTTTCAATCCCATCTAGGGATAATTTTGATAGGGTACGTCCTATGTCTGGAGTTTGTCTTTGATCTCAAGTACCTATCCCCAATTATTCTAGAGTTTTTCCGGTTGCTACCAGTCCTCCTCAAGGTGAGGTGACTAGTGCAAAATTTTGCCAGTCAATTCAGACTATTGCTTAGTTGGTTACTTCTCAGGCTGAGCGGGCTGCATCTCGTGGGTTATCTACTAAGGCCACAAGGGTTGGCCAGTTTATGAAACCGAATCCTCCTAATTTTACTGGTGCGAAGGTGGAGTATGATCCTTAGGTTTCTTGGATAAAATAGAGAGGATATTCAGGGTGATGCAAGCCACAAATATGGAAGGTGTAACCTTTATAGCCTATCAGCTCAAGAATATTGTATACCTATTGTATAAAAAGTTGGATAGAGATAGAGGTGATGTGCAGTAGTTGTCCTTATGGGATATATTTTCTGGTGCTTTTCTGGACCGTTTCTTTCCTCAAAAGCTGATCAAAGTGAAGATGGAGGAGTTTATGAATCTTAAGCAAGAGAGAATGTTTGTCAAGGAATATGCCTTGAAATTTCATCAATTGTCAAGGTATGCTCCTGATTTAGTGGCTGACATGAGAGAGAGGATAAGAAAGTTTGCTTCTGGGCTATCTCGGAATTTGATCTATGAAAGCAAGACTGCTCTGCTAAACAAGGATATAGATATTTGTAGGTTAGTTGTCCAGCAGCAGGTGGAGGATGAGAAGACAAAACAGGCGGAGTTTGGAGATAGGCAGGGTAAGGGGAGCAGATTTTCTGACTAGGCATGTGCTCAGTCGCAAGGTGGTTGGGATGAAGGCAAATGGTTAAAAAATAAGTAGGGGAGTTCTGGTTCCTTCGCTACTTCTAGCATTCCATACCTAAGGCAGTCATATGATAGGCGTCCACAAGGTTGTGATAACTTACGGACGGAGCCCAAACTCAGACGAGTAGGGGTCAGTCGGCTTCTTCATGCACTTCTTGCTGGTTCTGTGGTCATCTTTATCAGGGTTATTTTGACAAAGGAAAGGAAAAGTATTTTAAATGTGGCCAGCTAGGCCATATGCTCAAGAATTGTCCAATTGGTAAGGGAGATTCGGAAGCAGTCAAAGCTCCAGTTGCTTCATCTTCTGCTCCTGTGCCTAGCGGTGCGACTTCGGTGTTTTCTCCTACTTCTGGTGCTGGTATTGGCCAGAATAGGTTTTATGCTCTTGTATCTCGGCAGGAATCTTAGGCATCACTTAATGTCGTTACTGGAATGTTACAACTCTTTTCTCGTGATGTGTATTGTCTGCTTGATCCGGAGTTCACTCTTTCTTATGTACCCCATTCATGGCTGTATGTATTGGTTTTGATGAGGTTGTTTTGGATCATTTTTACTGTTTCTACCCTGGTAGGTGACTCGATTATTGCTAAGAAAGTATATAGGGTGTGTGTGGTATGTGTTGGTAGTAGGCAGACTTTGGTAGATTTGTTTAAACTTTATATGGTGGATTTTGATGTTATTCTGGGGATGGATTGGTTATACTCTCATTATGCTTCCTTAGATTGTCGGACCCGTATGATTGTCTTTAGGTTCCCTGGTGAACCGACTATAGAGTGGAAGGGTGGTTCCCTAGCCCTTAGGGAAAGTTTTATTTCTTATCTTAGAGCTCAGAGGTTAATCTCTAAAGGTTGTCTTTATATCTTTGTTTGAATAAAAGATTCTAACTCGAAAGGTCCTTCTTTTAATTCGGTTTTGGTGGTAAATGAGTTTCCTGAGGTCTTTCAAATGATCTTCCTAGTGTTCCTATGGATAGGGAAATAGAGTTTGGTGTTGATTTGGTTTTGGACACTCGTTCAATATCTATTCCTCCTTATGAAATAGCTCCGAATGAGTTGAGAGAACTCAAAGAGCAACTTAAGGATCTTCTGGATAAGGGATTTATTCATCCTAGTGTATCCCTATTGGGTGCACCAGTCTTGTTCGTGCACAAAAAAGATGGTTCCCTTTGGATGTGCAATGACTATCGGGAGTTGAATAAGGTAACGACCAAGGAAAAGTATCCTTTTCCAAGGATAGATGATTTGTTTGATCATTTCCAAGGTGTCAAATTCTTTTCTAAGATGGATCTTCAGTCTGGGTATCATCAGCTTAAGATTAGGGAGGAGGATATCTCAAAGACAACTTTTCCTACTCGGTATGGGCACTTTGAATTCTTGGTGATGTCATTTTGTTTGACAAATGCTCGGACGATATTTACGAATTTGATGAATAGGGTTTTCAGGTAGTACTTGGATCTCTTTATCATTGTGTTTATTGATGACATTCTTGTTTATTCCAAAAGTAAGGTGGATTATGCTAATCACCTCTTTATGGTATTGTAGAGCTTGAAGAAACAACAGTTGTATGCCAAGTTCTCCTAGTGTGAGTTTTGGTTGAACGCTGTGACTTTTTTTAGTCATATTATTTCTAGCGAGGGGATCCTGGTGGATCCGCATAAGGTGGCTGTAGTTAAAAGGTGGCCTAGACTCACGACTTCAACCGACATTCAGAGCTTCTTTGGTTTGGATGGGTATTTTCAATGGTTTGTGGAGAGATTTTCGATAATAGCTGTTCCTTTGACTAAGTTGACTCAGAAAAAGGTGAAGTTTTCTTGGTCAGATACTTGTGAAGTGAGTTTTGAGAAGTTGAAAGATATGCTAACTTCTGCTCCGATTTTGACATTGCCTGAGGGCAGTGAGGGGTTTGTGGTTTATTGTGATGCATCTATTGTAGGACTTGGTTGTGTTTTGATGTAGCATTGGAAGGTGATTGCCTATACTTTTAGGCAGTTGAAGGTTCCTGAGAGGAGTTATCCTACTCATAATTTGGAGCTGTTGGCGGTGTTTTTTTCTTTGAAAATCTAGCAACATTATTTATATAGAGTGGAAGTAGACAGCTTTTCTGATTATAAGAGTCTGTATTACATGTTCACTCAGAAGGATCTAAATCTTAGGAAAAGGAGAAGGTTGGAGCTTATTAAAGACTACGACATGAGTCTTCACTATCACTTAGGCAAGGCTAACATGGTTGCTGATACTCTTAGCAGGTTATCCATGGAAAGTTTGGCTCATGTGGAGGAAGGAAAATGAGAATTGGTGAAGGATATTCACAGCTTGGCTAATCTTGGCATTCATCTCTTAGACTCCAAGGATGGTGGTGTGAAGGTACAAGATGTAGTTCGATTATCTCTTAGTGCAGAGATTAAGGAGAAGCAAATGCTAGATCCTATCTTGATGAAAATCAAGAGTAATATGGGTATGCAGAAGGAAATGGTGTTTGAGATCAATGGCAACAGTACTTTACAGTACCAAGGAAGGGTGTGCATGCCTGATGTCTACAGGTTGCGACAAAAGATCTTAGTTAAGGCATTTAAATCACGCTAAATTGTACATCTCATCTCGATAATGATGTATTATGATCTTAAGGAGATGTATTGGTTGAATGGTATGAAAAAGAATGTGACTGATTTGTGGACAAGTGCTTGGTGTGTGAACAAGTTAAAGTTGAGGACATAAGACCTGGTGGGTTGTATGAAGAGATTGTTTTCCCTGATTGGAAATAGGTAATCAATATAGTTTTCATTACCGGTCTTCCTCGGTATCATAATTAATATGATTTTTGGGTCATCATGGATTAGATGACAAATTCTGCTCACTTTTTGCCACTGAGGACTACCTTTTCGCTGGAGGATTATGCGAAGTTATATATTCATGAGATTGTGAAGTTGCATGGGGTACCTATTTTGATTATCTCTGATCGTGGTACGCAGTTTCATATCATTTCTGGCGGTCTTTACAGAAGGGGTTGGGTATTAAGGTGAGTCTGAGTACTGCTTTTCATCCTCAGACAGATGGACTATACAAATATTGGAAGATATGCTTCGGGCATATATGGTTGATTATGTTGGCAGTTGGGTTGAGCATCTACCTTTGGTAGAGTTTGATTAGGGCAATAACTATTATTCTAGTATTGATATGGCCCCTTTTGAGGCATTATTTCGTAGGAGATGTAGATCTCGTATTGGTTGGTTTGAGATTTGTGAGGCAGCTATGTTCGGTTTGAATTTGGCCTGTCAGGCTATGTAAAAGGTAATGGTGATTCAGGATAGGCTTAAGGCTGGCCAAAGTCGCCAAAAGTCCTATACAGATATAAGGCGTAGAGACTTGGTGTTTGAGGTTGGGTATAAGGTGTTTCTTAAGGTATCTCCCATGAAGGAAGTAATGTAGTTTTACAAAAAGGGAAAGCTTAGTCCCCGATATATTGGTCCTTATGTAGTTTTGGGGAGAGTTGGAAATGTTGCTTATGAATTGGAGTTGTCTTCTAGTTTGAACTCCATTCATTCGGTATTTCATGTTTTCATGTTGAGGAAGTGCATTGGTGATCTTTCTTTGATTGTTTCTTTAGAAGGGTTGAGTATCTCGGACTCTTTGTCTTATGAAGAGGACCTGGCTGAGATCTTGGATAGGCAGGTTCGTCGATTGTGAACCAATGATGTGGCTTCGGTTAAGGGTCTATGGCGGAACTATAAGGTTGAAAAAGCTACATGGGAAGCGGAGAAGGACATGAAGTCCAAGTATCCACATCTATTTTCTGCTACTGGGATTAGTACGGAAGGTATGTGTCTTCAACACATCTTTATTTTTTTAGGAATTAGTAGGGAGCTCAGAGATAAAACTTTGATAAATACTCTCACCTGGCATAGATTGATCCCATTCAAATGCTCATTCCTGTTTTGGAGAGTCATAAGAAGAAAACTACCTACAAAAGAAGGTCTCAACCAATTTGGCACTGCCCCTGCTACCTGTGGTTGTTGTTCTAATTTTGGATGGGATACCATCCTACATACATTTGTTGATGGACCATTTGCTAAACACATTTGGCAGTTTTTCTCTGCATCCCTGGGAATGATACATGATACTAGCTCCCTCAGAAGCTTGTTGCTGAAATGGTGGAAGTCTAAGGCTACTAGTAATGCTCACAAGTTGATCATGCAGACTCTTCCCATTATTATCTGTTGGAACCTGTGAAAAAATAGATGTGCTATCAAGTATGTTGGAAAGCAGCCTCAACTGGCTAGAGTTATATTTCTCATTTATAAAGACATATCCCACCTATTACATACTGCTTTTCTTTGCATCCCTTGACCTACTGGATGGCTCAACCTGATGACATATGTTGAGAAATGTAGGCAAAGGACAAAAGTAACAACTGTGTATTAGTCCAAACCACCATTTAATATGGTTAAGCTGAATTCTGATGGCAGTGTTCTCACTAATCCTAGAAAGATTGGAGTAAGGGGGATCATTAGAGATCACAATGGTGATCTTATATATGCTTATGCTACACTTTTGGGCTAGGGGACCAATAATCATGCAGAAGTGGAGGCTGCTATCTGCAGACTTTCTTGGTGTCAGAGGAATAACATACATGTTATCTTGGAGGTGGATTTTGAGCTCTTGATCAGATGGATCAGAAAGTAAATACCAATTCCATGGCAGCTGCAACCTCTTGTTGAATCTCTGCTGAGGCTTATGTCATTATTCTCTTTGTGCATTAATGTGTGAGCAGATGCTAACATATTTGAGGCTTTTAACTTGGAATAATTGCAAAGTCTTAAGCAACTTTTGTTAGTTTTGATTGTTTTTATTGTGTTAATGCAGATGTGAGTGATAGGGGAGGAAACAAAAGGAAAGAAGAACAAATCAGTTACTATCTAGTGCAAATAAGATGAAGTAAAGCTGACGACATTTCTGAAACACTGTCAGATATGTGAAAGGCTGTCAAAGTCACCGTCAAGCGTAGACAAAATCTGAAGAATTGAAGTGACGTGTGACGACCCTTTTTGAAGCGCCATCACAACTATGATAAGGCGTTAAAATTGCCGTCAACTTGAAGCAGAATATGATGATTTCTAATGAAGATGTGACGACAATTTTCACGCGCCATCACTTAATTGACACGCAGTCAGATCTTCCATCAGAAGACTCAGAAGATAAAAATTCACTGGAATCTTTAATGATATCTTGCACACGTCGTCAGACGTCTGACACGCCGTCAAGATCATCGTCGACTATTCCAAAGATAAAACTGAAATCTTAATTTTTTTTTCTTATTTAGAATGAACTATTTAAAGACTTGTTTGAGGGATTTTTAAGAAGATTTTTTTTTGGATTTTGATGATCGAGAATTTATCAGACAATTAACTCGGAGGTTGGCACGTGAAATTGCTTCATCTTTTTCATCAGATATTTTTCTTGTTTTCTTGCAAAACACTTATCAACTATTGTGGGTTTTTATCTTGTGATTGAATTGAAGAAATACTTAGTGGGTTTCATCCATCAGTAAGTTTATCCATATTATCATGATTCCAACTTGTTATTTCATTCATAAAATCATGAGCGGCTGATTCCATTAGCCCGAGTTATGGGATCCATGGATTAGGGTTTGATATGATGCTAGGTATTTAAAGAATTCAAAGAGTAGTAGGACATCTTGAAATTCTGTTGCTTTAACTTGAATCTATTGGTTGCAAAAATATGTTATGCCTTAGGCTTATTTGCTTTTAACAGAGAAATAAACTAGAAGGCGTGAATTATCATCAGGGACTCAGAAGTTATCAACCTTCTGTTTAATTATTGATGCCGTAATTGGATTAATCTACCTGAGATAAAATCCTATTGGAAATTGATAAGTTATCTAAGTTCGAGAGAATTAGATAATAAATTTTCTGGTGAGGCCGAGAGATAAGTCAGATAGTATCGTCGTCAGGGATATTCTACTGTTTCTACTTACTTCAAGAGTCGTAAGCATTACCTAGTATCTGTCAATTCCCAAAACCCATGGTGAGCATAACTCTGGTCTCCTATTTATCTTGGTTACAAATACTAAAATGTTGAAAGTGACAATTGACTCTCTGTGAAACTTAAACCTCCATTTTTAGAAATAGTAAACTACCAGTAAAGTATTTCATAAACAAATCGAATTTCACACCCTATTTCCTGTGGGATTCGACCCCAAACTAGTTGGGTTTTATATTGACAACGATCGCTTGCACCCATTTAAGAGTGTAGTTTGAGCGTTATAAAACACAGCGCCATTGTCGAGGAATACGGTTATAGACTAAATGTTTGTGCGCGAAAATTTGCTGATAGTTAAGTTTCCTTGATTTACATTTATTTGTTGTTTTTGTCTATTTTAGGTGCTATGTTGTTTATGCCAAAAACAAAAAGTTTTGAAGAACCACTATTACCAATCAACCCAGAACCTCAGCTGATAGGGAAATGGCTGAACAACAGGAAGCAGACAGACTAGCTGCTTTGGCCAGGGATCAGGTGAATGTGCAGAATTTAGGTCAATAAGCACGTCACAAAAACTCTGATGATGAAGACTTGGGTGATGAGGAATTGCTGAATCCTCAAAAATCAAGGAGAGCTGAGCAAGTTGCTGTACCAGTACAGTGAAACGTTAATAGAAACCGTCCAGTCTAAGGAGGATTTGGTCAAAAACCTATTCAATATGAGGCTGATGAAGATGATGAAGGAATGGATGGAGCGGGTGCAATGGGTGCTATCATTCTTCCACCGTTGGCACCAGGTACAAAATTCAGCATAACAAGTACCATGATCCAACTTCTGAATCTGAAGGGGTTATTTCGAGGCTTGCCTGGTGATGATCCAAACATGAATTTGGCGAGCTTCATCACCATTTGTAAATCCTTTGACAATCTGAGGGTGAGCCACAATGTGATCAGGTTGAGATTGTTTTCGTTGTCTCTGTCTGGAGAGGCAGCAATGTGGTTGAATGAGCTAGAACCTGATTCTATAACCAACTAGAGACAGTTTAAAGATGCATTCCTAGAATGGTTCTTTCCACTCTCCAGAAGGGTACAGTTGAGGGATAAAATTAGTAATTTCAAACAGCTCCCGACTGAAGGATTACACGAAACCTGGGAAAGATTTAAGAAGCAACTTGCACAATGTCCAAACCACAACATGATGGACTTGTACTTGATGGAGACTTTGTACCGAGCTTTCAACTCTGTGACAAATCCAATTGTTGACAACGCTGCAGGTAGTTCATTCATTGATATCTCTTTTCTAGATATTTCTGACATGCTGAATAGAATGACGAAATAGAGTTGAGCGTGGCATACTAGGGATTCTGTAGTGGCTAGCCCGACTGTTGATGGTGGTATAATTGTGGAGCAGCGTAGAAGAGATGAGGAGTGAGATCACGACATGGCCCATTTAAAGAGGCAGATGGACTTGCTAGCCAAGCACTTGCTTTCCGATAATACTGAAATGGTTAAAGCGGTGAAATCTCAGGGTACTGTTTCTGTAGGTATTGATGTGGAGGCAAACTATGTGAGTAATCAGGGGGATTTTCGAGGCAATAGCCAAGGGAACCAAGGTTGGACTTTCTATGACAAGCCTAATTATAAAGATAGGGAGCAGGGACACTGGAGAAACAATAATGATAGGAGTGGTTTGTATGTTTCTCCTGGAAGTCGGGATACTGTAATAACTAGTTCTGGCAAGATGTCCATGGAGGACATGATGAAAAAGCTATTAAAGGGAGTTGAAGCTACCAACTCGGGGGTACCCTCAGTCAGTTGGTTAGCTCATACTCTGTTTCTATTAAGTAGTTGGTGCAACAGATATGCCAACTTTCTACTACAATGAACCATAAAAAAGCTGGTACTTTACCTAGTGATATGGTTCAAAACCCACGGACTGATGGCTCTTGTATGGCGATTACAACTTGAAGTGGTAAGATGTTATATGGCCCTACTGTAGGAAAATCTATTGGGAATGAGGTAAGTGTTGATGAATCAGAAGAAAGAAATCTAGTGGAGTCTGAGAAGATGGATGGTTTGGTTGATATTTTAGAGAAAGAAGATGAAAAGGAAGAGGAAGTGGTATTGAAAGAAATACCAATACCACCATCTCCCTTCCTCAGAAATTGAGGAAGAAAGAAGATAACGTAAAATTTAGCAAATTCATGGCAATACTGAAACAACTTACAGTGAACGTGCCATTGATAGAGGCTCTTGAGCAAATTCCAAACTATGCTAGATTTATAAAGGAATTATTAACAAAGAAGTGGAAGGTAAGATGTGAGCTGGTGGACAACATCCACCACTGTAGTGCTGTTTCTTCACAGTCCTTGGTGCAGTAAAAGCCTGACCCTGGAGCATTTACTATACCGTGCACAGTTGGGTCCATAAAGTTTACCAAAGCTTTATGTGACTTAGGAGAAAGTATTAATCTGATGCCACTTGATATCAACAAGAAACTTGGATTGGGGGAACCTACCCCCATAATGATGCATCTTGTGATGGCAGATAGATCGGTGAAATGACTAGTTGGTATATGTATATCGCATGATGTGCCGGTAAAGGTAGATAACTTTATTCTGCCTGTAGATTTTCTGATATTGGATCGTGATGTTGATTTTGAGGTACCCATCATTTTGGGTAGACAATCGTTAGCCATGGGAAGAGTGCTGGTTGATATGGAGCTCAATGAGCTAAGGTTCAGGTATGAAAAAAGAAAGGCTAGATTCAAAATGCATATTCCTATGAAGCAAATGGAGGAGATCGATATCTTCTCGGTTGTGGATATATTCTAGGAAAATGGTAATGAGGTATTGATACGGTATCTTGATGAAGTCTGAGTAGTCGAGATAACCAAGTCGTGCCACGACGTTAAATCAGGCGCTGTTTGGGAGGCAACCCAAAGTTTTAATTTTGTTGCACTAGTGTTGTTAATTTTTGTAGCTAAGGGTTGTATAAATAAGGTGAACTAGTTGCAGTCAGCTTGAGAAGGTTGACGTTAATTTTGAAGGGCTGTCACAAGAATGACAAGCCATGAGAAACGTCGTCAAAACAATCAAGTCAAAGCCTTATACTGTTAAGGCTGACGACAATTTTGAAGCGCCATACGATCTCTGACGGGCCGTAAAAACTGCCGTCAAACGAGTTGGGCCCAGTTTAAAAATTTAAGCTAGCCCGGCCCAGCAACAGCTGTTCACGTTCCCGTGTACTACAGATATTTTTTTTTTCAGTTTTGGTTTTTTTTCCTTAGTGAATTATTTCCCTTTCTTTTTCAAAGTGATTTCCATCTAAGGCCAAATTTTAATAATTTCCTTGTAAGTTGAAGCTTGAGAGTTAAGTCAAGAAACATTTTCTCTCACTCATTACAGTCTTCTCTCACTCATAATTCTAAGTGCTCAAAGTACATCAGCTAAGAGTCGGCATTCAGGTATGAGAAAAACTTCAACTTCATCTTTCTTTGGAGAAATTGTGGACTACAAGAAACCTTGGTTTCAAAGGAATGAGCTGAACCTATCAACATGTTTCAAGCTTCTTCAAAAACTAGGGTTTGTAGGGTCATGTGGTACAATTTCATTGAAATTTTAGTTGAATCACATGACCTAAGTTGAAATTGAGAATAATGGTAGTTAAAAAATTAAGTAAAAAGGAATTGGAAGTGGTAATTTTGTGTGACGACAACTTTTACGGCCTTGTACCTGTGTGAAGGATTTTCAGAAATGCCATTAAAAGTTGGGAAATATTGTAGATTCTGGATAAGGTTAATGGCGCCTTTGAATTGCCGGCACACTTGTGACGGCAAATTAGAAAGGCCGTCAAACCTTCGAACTAAAAACAGTAATGAGGTTAAACTGAGGTGATCCTTTTCTTCTCTTATTTGATTATGGACACTAATTGAGGATTTCTATGTTGTTGCAGAACTGAGCATGGAATCCAAGATAAAGAATCCAACTACACCAAAGAAAGTGGCTAAAAAGAGTGTACCTCGGCAACTTTTCAATGAGGACTCTGACTATGAAGACGATGAACCATTGCTCAGATGGACTAGAAAGAGGGCTGGTCCAAATAAACCACCTCCACCTAAGCCTATTGAGATGGAGGATACTGATGATACTGAGGTAACAACCTCATCTGAGCAAGCATCAGAGGAACAAAGATCAGAACACACTGAGTAGGAGTCAGAGGACACCAAATAAGAATCTGAAAATGAGGGTTCTGAGAAGCCTGCAGCTGAAGAAACTGAGTCTGAATCACCATCATTGAAGCAGAAAGGTGATAAGGATTCTCCAGTACAGGGAACTTTGGTGAAATGCAAAAACCCTGAGATTAGGAATAATGTGAGATGACAAATCCCTGGAGCTGAAATAATCTTTTGGGATGGACTTTGCAAAACAGATCGAAGAAGTGCTCGAAGGCCAATTTTAGAGGAGAAGATGATTATCACTACAGGGTTGATTAGATACCTTGAGGTGATGCAAAAACTCAAGGATTATGGCCTGGAGTGGACTACTAGGGGAAGCGGTGTCCTTCATTAGTTCGGGAGTTCTACGCGAACTACCAAGATATGGTGGAAAATATGTGCAAAGAAGGGGATAGTACTTCAGATTAGCCTCTACTGACCAAAGTTGCAGTACGTGGAGTGAGGGTAGATGTATCAAACGCCACCATAAATAGGTTTCTTTATGGGCCAGCCTTCGTTCCATGAGTCACGTCACCTACCTTCTATGCTCGGTTGAAGCAACGAAAAAATTAGCGCAAATGGCTCGCGAATCTCATAGAAGATGGGGAAACTGAGTGGCTGAATAATCCTGCAGAAAAGATAACCAAAGCATCTCTAACTTCATAGGCAAGATTTTGGTGGGGTTTAGTACGGATTCATTTGATACCCACCGAGGGAGACAACATATTGAGGGATGATCGAGCAATATTAGTTGCAAGCTTGATAGATAGAACTCCCTTGGATTTTGGAGAAATTATAGCGAAAGAGATACACCCTAGTTTCTGAAATACCCTGGTTTCTGTACCTTAGAAGATTTCCTTGATTTTTGATTTCTAGACCATAGAAAATTTCCTTGATTTCTGGTTTTTGGGCAAGATATGACTTAGGGGAACGAGTCCTATACTAAGGTACGGGTGGTATGGTCCAATCGTATATCGACAGTGTTAGTTGATTGGATTAATGTAGTTACTGGAGTGGGTACGATTTGGGTGGTAAGAGTCATATAGTTGGGTAAATGTTTTTTGGTTACTTCACTTAAATTTAGACTTTGTAACTTAAGTTGGATATAAGTATGAATGGCTTATTATGATTCATAATCCAGGGTACGAGTTGTACCCAGGATTTGTATGGTGGTCAATGTTCAAACCTCCTGGATTCTATTATGCTAGGGGTATAATTTATGGGTGCTAGTCGTACCCTTGAATATGACTTGGGTTTGGGTGTGTTTTACATTGGACAGTGTAGGTTTAAAGTGGGAAAGCCTAGGGTATGAGAAGTGGGTACCGCTCGTACAGGATGGGTACGACTTGTAAGGGTCAGTCATACCCTATGATGGGTATTAAATGCAGTTTAAGTGAGGGCAATCTGGATATTTCCTCACTTATCCTAATAAGGTCCCACGACTTATATTGCACTTAAGAGGTTATTTGCCCTATTATTCTTTTCTTAAATACTTGGAAAAAACTCTTAACTCCTCTCTAGAGTTCTTGGGCAAAGTAAGCGAGGGTTTCATCTTAAGGAGTAAATTAGGGCTTGTCTTAGTGATTTCTCTCCATCATTTTCTTGGTTTAAGGCATGGTCTCTTCCCTCATTGTTAGTTCCAACTAAAGTCATGGTTTTATACAATGTTTTCATGATTTGAATGTTGTATGATTTTGGGTTTTGAAATATGATTTCGGGGTTTTGGTTATAAATGCTTGGTTGTGGTTTTTCCATGTTTTAATTTTGCTTTTATATGCATTAAGGTGGTTTGGATAATTAGTTGTATGGGAATGGTTCTTTGGTAATGAACTTTGGTTTTGGAAATACTATGCCCCCAATGTTTTTGATGAAATGCATATAACAATGCTTTCATAATATTGGTTTTTCAATGGAACTTATGTATGATTTAAACTTGGTAATGAAACCCTAAATGATATGAATTGTTTAAATGGTCTTGAATGGATTGAAAAGGCCTTGGTGGCCATAGTTTTAGTTTAATTAGAAATCATGTGGTATACATGGGAATTCCTTTAGGATTGACTAAGAACAATACTTGTAAGTTATAGTTGGTATGACGATACCACTATAAATAGCCTTGGTTAATAATAATGGAGTAATGGTTTGGTTCAAAAATGGTTTTAATTAGGCTTAAAAGAGGGTGTGTATGTATCAAAGCCGTGGAAGGTGGAGGTCCCGGGGGATCAAAACTGGAAACTCATATTTACCGATGTGAGGTTTGGTCCTAGTGACCGTGTGCATGATGTTACACTTTATATTTTGGGGGATGTACTAGTCATCCAAGGTTTTCTTCCCTGGTCGTGCGGCTTCACACACTGGGCCCCTTTCAGCAGGGATAGCTGAACCCACATAGCCCATGGGTTATTTAGGATGGCAGAGCTACACAACCCAGGTAAAGGTTTTCAATGGCATTTAAATCTGGTTCCCTATCCCGGTATGGCTATATATATGTGTGTCTGGTTTGTGTGCATATGGATGATTTTACTTGGTTTTATAAATGGAATTATATTATCCTTATTCTGAGTTGATGCTAGCATTCACCCGCTAACCGTCTTCGGGCAGCTGTATCCCCCACATTGTAGGAACTGACCATTCTACTCCTCCTACTTAGCGTTCAAATATTTAGGAGTTAGCTTTGGATTAAAATGGTAAGCTTTCATTTATTCGGAAGGCTCCATTTCATGGATATTATTTCATACTCTGGATTATTTATGGATATTGGTTTTGGCTATGGTTGGGGGCATATTCCAATTCTATAGTTGTATTCTTTTGGTTAGAGGGCTTTTGCAGAACTATTATGGGTTGGAATGGGTGGGATCGGTATTGGTGTCAGACTTTGCATTGGTATTGGTATTGGGGCTGATACCGGTTCACGATATTGTTGGCTGTTCCTTCCTCTTTTATTTTGGTATTATTTAATTATTAATGGAACTTATTTAGTTATGGTTGGATCTGTGGTTTGGTTTGGCTTGGTATGGTTAATCGGTTAGTATAGGGTGGTCGGACTCAGTTGGGTCAGACTCGATAATAGACCTATCCTTCAGTCTGTAAACTTGATAGTTACGCTATCTTGTTATATGTTTAAAATTCACCAAACTTAGGGCAGGCGACTATAGGTTGGGTTGGGTAACGAGAATAGTCTCCCGTCCCGGTCAAACTTGGGATGCCCATTATGACAAGGCCCTGGGTCGGGTCATGTCAGATACTTACACGGTACACGAGAATTCTCTAAGTACACTTGTATATATGTATCATAGAGAGCGAAGGGTACTCGGGAATCCCATACTCCTATAGGATCTCTGGTTCGTGTAGTTACCCGCATCTGGGCCCATTTAGAGGGGTTACATTGGACCCATATAGCCCATGGGTGATTCTAGTATGGTTAAGCTACACATACCCAGTGGTTAAGCTACACATACCCAGATTAATGATTTTAAACGCATGCTAAACCCAATTTCTTTTCCCAGCATGGTTATTTATTTATATGTATGGTAGTGAATGCATATGGTTAGTTTACTTAGTTTTAAAGGTTGGCATTATTTTATCCTTATCCTGAGTACTTGCTAGTGTTCACCCAGTAAGCAGTCTTCGAGCGGCTGTAACCCCACACGATATAGGAACCAACCATTCTACTCCCCCTGCTTAGCGATCGAATTCGGGATCAGTTCAGTTGGATTGAAGTGGTGAGCTTTCATATTCCGGAAGGCTCCATTTCATGTCATGAATTGTTTTACATACCTTGGATATTTCATAAACATTGGTTTTGGCTATGGTTAGAGGCATGTCCATCTCGTCAGTTGGTACTGTGCTATTCAATGAGTTTAGGGTCCGTTAGGGTAATTGAGTTATTTCTCTCACCCTTTCTCACCCATAACACGAGATTTAGGCCCCTAAGGAGCATTATTTGCATCTTTATACACAATTCGTCTTAAATAAAGATCCCTCTCTCTAAAAAACAAACTGTAACTCATTCAAGAGAATTAAAGAATTCAAGCTCAAATCCCAAGAAAATCATCAAGAATCTTCACGAATTCTTCAATTAAGGTATGTGTGATGTTCATGCATTGGCTCTTTTCACCCATGGCATCCAAAAACATATTGTTATGTTTTAAATCATGAATTTCTATATTTACAATTAATTATCTCCATGAAGTTTTATGAATTTTGGTTATGCATGTTGTTTACAAGTGTTTATTGGTGGGAGTAGTCCTTATATTTTGGAATAATGATATTTTCATGTTAACTCCTTGATTCATGGTTTTTAGTATTGAAGCTATGTTATTATTACATGTTTTAAACCATTTCCATGCTTTAATTCATGACCCACATGTGTTTGATGAAATGTCTAAATGACGGTGTAATACCTCATACTTTTTCTAGCTTAAATTCGTCCCTAGAATGTCAAGAATTTGCTTCCAAGATGAATACCATTTATTTCACGCGGAATTTTCAAGATTTCGTGAGAAATTGAATAAGCTTTCCATCGATACCAAATTTACCTAAATTCGACACTCGGTGGAGGAGTTAGAGCATTTTTAAGTTGGCAGTGTACCACCTGGGCAGTAACCATGTCGCAGAGGTGGTTAAATTCATAATTATCATTTTCTAGTGGACCTCCGCAATATTGGGGCATCGCTGAGAGGTCCATTTTCCCATTTGTCATTTTCCAGTAGTCCAACGCTATAGTGGCGCATCGCGTCGAAGGCCAAAATGGCATCTATATAGGGCACCGCGATGGTTGCGCATCCCGTTGAAGTTTCAGGTCCTAATTGTCAAAATTTAGTAGGACAATATGATAGTTCCGCATCGCGGAGACCTCCAATTTCTCTGTCGTCAATTTCCAATGAGCCTTCGCGATAGTGGTGCGTCGCGGTGGCCCATTAAATTTGGATCCAGTTCATTTTTCTGGTTTTGTTTAGGAGTTTAAAAAGGGTATTTTGGACAATTTCCAAATCCCTAATTCCATCCAAACACAAGATTTAAGCCTATTACAAGCATTTTATGATTATATTCACCAAATTTTCTCTCAAGCAAAACCCTAAGCTTCAATATTTAACTTCAAGAATCCCCAAGATTTCACGATTTTTTCCCAAATCAATTGAAGATTCTAAGTTTTCAATTCAAGAATTCCAAGAATCATCATTCAAGAGCACAAGTAGAATCCCAAAAGCAAACTTGTTCATCTAGTTCATCATCCAAGGTATGTGGGGTTTTGAACAAGGATAAATCTTTCATCCTTGTGCCTAAAAACTTTCTTTAAATTACAAATTGCTGAGTTTTGTATTATTTTCCATGAAATTTAAGTTAGGGTTTATACCCAATGTTGCTAATTGCATGATTTTGGGATTTTAAGTGATTTGGATATTGAATTACATGTTTACTTTGGAACAATGAACGCGTATGATCATATTTTCTAGATTTTAAGTTGAATTATGAATATTTGTATTATCAAGCATGAACCTTATGGCGTTTGACATGAAATTAAAGCATGGGTCATTAAGCCCTAGTTTGTATGTTGACATTTCAAGAATGACTATGTTTTAAGCATCCTATGATTTGCTATTTTCAAATTTTGATAAAGAAAGTTTATCTATTGATCCAAGCAAAGATAGGAATCCACATTATTCATACAATTTATGATTTAAAGCAAAGAGAAGTGTAATTGGTTTTCATTATAAACCTTTGTGCTGTTTTAAGGTAGATTTTCTAAAAGTTCTGAGCAATAAGTATGGGGGCAGTATTTAGCACCGAGTTGGGTATGATTCCAAGGTCTCATGCCCCATAACTACGTGACACTGTAGGTTTCTAATTTGCCCATAGTGGGCTAAGATAGTGATCACTTATGTTAAGGTTCTATTCCGATAGCAAGGGTAGAACAGCTCTTCCCAACGTGGGAAAGATGGTGGACTCTATGTCAGCTCTCATGATTTATGATGGTTAGAAGAAACTCCCAGAGTCCCCAAAGTCCCTAAGTCCCAAGGTTCCAAGATTTCCAAAGCTCCCAAAGTCTCTAAGTTTCAAGGTAAAAGAATGATAGAAAAGCTTTTATAAGACTAAGTGTAAGGGCTTACATATTTTACTCAGATTATGCTTTTTGATAAGATTATAGTTATAGTTTTCAGTTTGCAGATTTCAAATTTTTGAGTAAGTCCTTTCTACACTTAGACAGTAGATATAAAGAGAGAATACAAGTATAGCTTTTAGAACAAAATGTTATGACTCACTAGATTTATAAAGCATGACTTGCTTCTCATGACTATTATTCTCAGTATTTCAAATATTCCAGCTTATGTGAGTCATTTACATTTAGCATGCATTGTTTTACAAATTATGATGATGAGATGATGTTTTACTTATGCATTTCTTCCCCATATACTCAATACATCCTTAAAGTACAGATCAACATGTATGTATATGTGCTACATTGTCTCATAATATAAGTATCAGTTCAGGTGTAGCACTCATACCATATTCAGACAGTTTACAGCTTCAATCAGTAGGTGACGAGTCATCTTAATTCAAGGGTTCGAGTCAGTCATATAGTTTAGGCAGTATTTTATTTTTTATTTATTTAGTCGTATCGATTTAGGATTGCTGGGGGTCATGTCCCGGTTACCTAAAGTCAATACTAGTAGAGAATTCATAGATAGTCAGTAGAGTTAAGGTATTTGATTCCAATTTTGTTTATCAAAGAAGAATTGTACTTATTTTAATCTAGTTTTGTATTGATCAGATTTAGAAAAGAGTAATATTTCGCTTATTTCGTTCAGATGTATGTATTTTACTTAGTTGCTTATGAGTTATGCCAGTAGAAGGGTTAGCTTGGGATCACTTATGGTCCTAAGCACCGTGTGACATCTCGGGACCATTTTCACGGCGTTACACTTGGATTTTGAACAAAGATTTTTTTACTATGGTTTTAAAGCTTCATATGACCTTATTGTTATTCCATTCAGTGCTGGGGGTTATAAATAACTGAAACTTAGCTGTTTAAATAGTTTTTAATATTTGCAGAATGGTTTTGGATAAACCATAAGCATTATCATTTAGTCAGTTATAATGATTAGTTGTTAGCTCAGTCAAATATAGTTCAGTGTAGTAACCAGTGTCAGTTTAGTTGGGAACAAGATTTAGCATCGAGTGAATGCAGCGATGGCGGCTTCCTCGTTAGTTAGGCAAAGTCGTTAGTAACAGTCCCTGTATTTCAAAACTACACAGCCAGCGTAGGATATGAGGAGCTAACTGTTAGTTTAGTTTTGAATTCCTCTTAGGCTTGACACCCTGGTCTTTTGAGACATCAATTTAGTGGATCCATACAGCTAGTGTTAGTACCTGTGGCACAATATTGACACCCTTCCAACTGGGGTCACAGGTTGGACCCCAATTAGCCCATATTGGGGCATATCGGTTATATGATACCTCCCACAGTCTCAGTCTAGTATTCAATACATATTTCAGTTCAAGTTTGTTTGACCATAGCATACAAATGACCAATTATTCAGTTATCAGATTTCAGTATGTCAGTTTACAAAATATTTCAGTATTATGTTATATGCTTGGTCATGCATTCTAAGATTTTACAGCTTCGACGCGTATTATGCATCAGTTATCTCATGTTATTCAGTCAGTTAGACTTTCATGTACATAAGCCTATGCATTTCAGCACAACCTCATCTTGCATACTAGTACATTCAAAGTACTGATCACATTTATTTTTTTGAGCTATGATGTCTTATATCATAGGTTTGGATGCTCAGTTTCCTGATTGCGCTTAGACAGATCCCCCTATCAGCAACAGTAGTCATGGTGAGTCCTTATCTATCGAGGACATGGTTATTTGTTTCAGTTATTTCAGTAGTTTAGCTTTTTATTTTAGTTAGACAGTTGAAGTTAGTTGGGACTGTGCCATCAACTCTTTTTAGTCTGTTAGAGGCTTTCAGACAACAACAGTTAGTCAATTTATCAGTTGTTTTCATCAGTCTTTTTAGTATATTTGCAGACACTCAAGTTTAGGACTTATCAGTATTTCTATGTTTAAAAATTTATGGCTTTACTTAGTTGGTTCTGCATATGATGTTCATTATCAGTTTACTCAGTCCTCATAGCATGTACCAACTCATGAGTTAGATTATGGTACTTGAGGATTGTAAGCACCGTTGTCATGACTAGGAGGTAGCCTCGGGTCATGATAAAATATGGTATCAGAGCCTAAAGTTTTATAGTGTCCTACGGAGTCTGAAAACCATGTTGAGTAGAGTCTTGTGCATGGGTGTGAAGTGTGTCACACTTATGGACGAGGGGCTACAACATATTTTAGGAAAACTCTCCATTCATTCAGTATTCATGTCGTTCAAGTGAGAATGAGCTCTATTTAAACTATCTTTTTAATCCATCCTTTATTCTCTTACAGAAAATGCCTCCCAGAAAGAATAATGGAAGAAAAAATGGAAATCAGCCTACACCTCTACCTGTTCAGAAAGATCCCTTGAGTAAGAATGTATCTCATGCCAAATTTAAAGCTGTATTCACTAACTTAGCTCACTCAGTAGTAGCTCAGAATAATCAGTAGGCTGCTACCTCATCCAATCCAGTCACCAACATTACTGCAGCTAGGATTCGAGACTTTACCCGAATGAACCCTCCTTTGTTTTCGAGATCCAAGTCTGATAATGATCCACATGAATTTTTTTATATGGTTTAGAATATGACTGATATTATAGGTGTCACCTCAAGTGACAGTGAAAATTTGGATGCTTACTAGTTACAGGATATAGCTCAAACATGGTATAAACAGTGGAAGAAGGATAAGTGTGCTGAGGCAGGGGATGTAGAGTAGGAAGAGTTGGCCACAACCTTTTTAGATAAGTTCTTTCCCTTAGAGTTGAGGGAATCTAAGGTTCTATAGTTTGTTAGTTTTAAGCAAGGTAATATAAGTGTGAAGGAGTATCATCTTAAATTTACTTAGTTGGCGAGGTATGTTCCTTCGATGGTGACTGATAATAGATCTAGAATGAGTAAGTTTGTTTCTAGTATAGCTGATAGTGTGGTCAAAGAGTTTAGGATTTCTATGTTGATTAAGGAGAAAGATATATCTAGTCTTATTATCCATGCTCAACATATTAAGAAGTAGAAGCATAAGGAGAGAGAAAAAGAAAATAAGATGGCTAGAACGGGTAGGTTTAACTTCTTTCATCCAAGTTCAGAGGGCGGTAACCGTTCTTAGTTTCAACAGAAGTTTTCAGACCCAGCTCCAGCTTCACCTAGGACGCCTGTGCCAAAGTTCAGAAATGACAATCGGGATAGGGCGCCAGGCTCCAAATTTGAGGGTAGTATGAACAGTGGTCGTACTAATCTACTTTGCCAGAAATATGGTAAAAATTATTAAGGTGTATGCAAGGCTGGTAGTGATGTATGTTTTGGGTGTAGAAATCTAGGCCACAGGGTTAGAGAGTGTCCAGTTGTTACTCAGAGGGGTAGAAATGATCGCAAGCAGGGTCAGACTAACTCGTCAGCAGGGCCAGCAGTCGCCCAACTCAGTAGGGCGCTACTTCCAATGCCACCAGTGGACAATAACAGAATATGCATTATACACTTCAGTCCCGATAGGATCAGGAAAGTTCTCTCGATGTGGTTCCTGGTACATTATAGGTCTTTCACCTCCATGTTTATACTTTGTTTGACCCTGGAGCTTCGCTTTCTTTTGTAACCCTCTATAGCGGTTAATTTTGGTGTCAGTATTGAGTCTTTAGCAAAACCCTTCTCAGCGTCTACTCCAGTGAGTGTATCTATTGTAGCCAGGTAGGTATACAGGAACTATCCGGTCATAATATCTTAGAAAGTCACTTTAGTTGTTCTTGTGGAGTTAGAGATGACTGATTTTAATGTCATTCTTAGCATGAATTGGCTCTACTCATGCTATGATTTAGTTTACTGTAGAATAGAGTCATTCAGTTTAAGTTTCTAGATGAACCAATCATTGAATAGAGGGGTAGTACTTCAGTGCTTAGGGATCAAATTATTTCATACCTTAAGGCAAGACAAATGATTTCCAAGGGTTGTGTTTACCATCTTGTTCGAGTCAAAGGTTCTAATTCTGAGATCCCAGGTCTTAAGTCAGTTTCATTAGTGAGAAAATTTCTAGATGTGTTCCCTGAAGATCTTCCTAGAGTTCCTCCCAAAAGGGAAATTGACTTTGGAATAAATCTCCTTCTAGATACCCAACCTATATCTATTTTGACCAACAGAATGGCTCCAGCTGAGCTTGTGGAGTTAAAAGAAAAGTTAAAAGATATCTAAAATAAGGGATTCATCAAGCCCAGTGTTTCCTCATGAGGCGCCCCAATTCTTTTCGTGCAAAAGAAAGACAGTTCTCTTATAATGTGTATTGATTACCGCTAGTTGAACAAAGTCACAGTCAATAATAAATACCCACTCCCCAAGATTGATGACTTGTTCGACCAACTTCAGGGTGATAGTTATTTTTCTAAGATAGACCTCAAATCCCGCTATCATTAGCTAAGAGTCAGAGAATGTGATATTCCAAAAGATAGCTTTCAAAACTTGAAATGGCCACTTCAAGTTTTTTGTTATGTCTTTTGTGCTAACGAATGCCCCAACAGCTTTCATGGACCAAATGAACAGAGTGTTCAAGCAGTACTTGGACATGTTCATCATAGTCTTAATTGATGACATTCTTGTCTACTCCCGTAGTGAAAATGATCATGCAGACCATCTCAAAATTGTATTTCAAACTCTTAGATACCATCAGTTATTTTCCAAATTCTGTAAGTGCGAGTTTTGGATAAGCTATATTATTTTTAGTGATGGCATTAGAGTTGACCCTCAAAAAACCGAAGCAGTAAGAAACTGACCCAGATTCATCTCTCCGTTAGATGTCAAAAGTTTTTATGGTTTGGCTAGCTATTACCAATGGTTTATTGAAGGGTATTCATCTATTAAATCCTCCCATGTCCAGATTGACTCAGAAGAAAGTCTAGTTTTAGTGGTCAGATTCTTGTGAGAAGAATTTTTTTGAGTTGAAGACTCGACTCACCTCAACCCAAGTTTTGACCTTGCCAGATGGTTTAGATGGGTTTGTTGTTTACTGTGATGCTTTGAGAGTTGGCTTGGGTTTTATTTTAATGCAGAGAGGTAACGTCATAGGTTATGCCTCTAGATAGCTTAAACCTCATGAAAAGAATTACCCTACCCATGATATTGAGTTAGTAACTATTGTGTTTTCCTTACAGATTTGGAGGTATTATCTCTATGGGTTCATGTTGATGTGTTCACAGATCACAAAAGTTTACAGTATGTATTCTCGCAGAAAGATTTAAATCTTCGTGAGAGAAAGTAGTTAGAGTTGTTGAAGGATTATGATATAAGTGTTTTGTATCATCTGGGTAAGGCCAATGTAGCGGCATATGCCCTTAGTAGATTATCTATGGGTAGTGTTGCTCATGTAGAGGATGATAAGAAATAATTATTCAGAAGGTTCATCAGCTTAAAATATTAGGTGTGCGGTTGATGGATCCAGCTGAGGGTTGTATATGGGTTCAGAATAGCTCAGATTCTTATTGGTTGTTAAAGTAAAGGAGAAATAGGACAGGGATTCTAGTTTGGTTAAGTTGAAGTAGTCAGTTAGAGATCAGAAAGTAGAGGTTTTCTCCTAAGGGGGAGATGACTTATTGCGGTATCAGGAGGTTTTCTCCTTAGTCTGAAATATGATACATAAATGAACTGATTCTTGAATGCATGCAATGTGATGAGTATAATTACACGACTTGGACTAAGAATAGAAAATATATAATCTGAGGAAAACTATTACCTTAAGTGGAGTTGGTTCGCATATCTGCTTCTGCTTCCCAAGTAGCTCCTTCTACAGACTGATTCCGCCGAAGAACTTTAACCAAGGGAACTTTTTTGTTCCTTAAACTTACAAAGACTAAGACTTATTTTTGACCTCAACTTTGATGATTCTACTTTTGACCTTCTTGACCTCGGAACATTATGTTCTAAGTTAATTCATGATTTAGGTTGTTGATAGTACATCTCGTGTGAGTTTTAAATTTTTTTGGGCTAGGTTTGAGACCCGTTTGGATGGTCAAAATAGCAAAGCTCCGCGATAGGGCCGCGGTGCATCGTATTTTGCATTGGTGGGGAGCAACGTGGTGCTTCACAAATTGCATTGATAGAGTAAAATGGTGTGTCATATTTCTCGTCGGTTGGTACTGTGTGGTCAATGAGTTTTGGGTCTGTGGGGGTATTTGAGTCATTTCCCTTACCCTATCTCACCCATAACACCAGATTTAGGTCCCCGAGGAGCATTATTTGCCTCTTTATTTATAATTTCTCTTAAAGAAAGCTTCCCCTTTCTCAAGAATAAACCCTAACTCATTCAAGAAAATCATAGAATTCAAGCTCAAATCCCAAGAAAATCATCAAGAATCTTCGAAAATTCTTCAATACGTATGTGTGATGTTCATCCATGGGCCCTTTTGACCCATGGATTCCAAGAACATATTTTTATGTTTTAAATAATGAATTTCCATGTTTACAATTCATTATCTCCATAAAATCTTATGAATTTTGGTTATGTATGTTGTTTACAAGTGTTTATTGGTGGGAGTAGTCCTTACACATTGGAATAATGATATTTTCATGTTAACTCCTTGATTCATGGCTTTTAGTATTGAAGCTATGTTATTATTACATGTTTTAAACCATTTCCATGCTTTAATTCATGACTCACATATGTTTGATGAAATGTCTAAATGACTTGGATTTTGAACAATGATCTTTTACTATGATTTTAATGCTTTATATGACCTTATTGTTATTCCATTTAGTGCTGGGGGTTATGAATACCCAAAACTTAGCTGTTTATATAGTTTTCAGTATTTGCAGAACAATTTTAGATTAACCATGAGCATTATCATCCAGTTAGTTATCATGATCAGTTGTTAGCTCAGTTAAACTTAGTTCAGTCCAGTAACCAGTGTCAGTTCAGTTGGGAGTAGGATTTAGCACTGAGTGAATACAGGGATGACGGCTTCCCCGTCAGTTAGGCAGAGTCATTAGTAGCAGTACCTGTATTCCAGAAATATATATCCAATGTAGGATATGAGGATTCACTCATTAGTTTAGGCTTGACTTCCTTTCAGGGATCACCCGTTAATTACGCTTGACACTTTAGTCCTTCGTGACATCAATTTAGTAGATCTACATAGCCCGTGTTAGTACCCATGGAAGGGTATTGATACCCTTCTAACTGAGGTCGCAAGTTGGATCCTAATTAGCTCATATTTGGGTATGTTGGTTAGATGATACCTCCCACAGTCTTAGTCTAGTATTCAACACAGATTTCAGTTCAGGTTTGTTTGACCATAGCATATAGATAACTAGTTATTCACCTATCAAATTTCAGTATGTCAGTTTACAGACTATTTTAGTATTATGTTATATGCTTGGTCTTGCATTCTCAAATTTTACAGCTTCACACGTATTATGCATCAGTTATCTCATGTCATTCAGTCAGTTAGTCTTTCATGTACATGATCCTATGCATTTCAGCCTAACCTCATCTTGCATATCAGTACATTTAAAGTACTGATCACATATATATTTTTTGTACTATGATGTCTTATATCATAGGTTCGGACACTCAATTTCCTGACTGTGCTTAGACAGATCTGCTTATCAGCAGTAGTAGTCGTGGTGAGTCCTCATCTATCGAGGACATGGTTATTCATTTAAGTTATTTCAGTAGTTTAGCCTTTTATTTTAGTTAGATAGTTGGAGTTAGTTTGGGCTGGCCCATCAACTCTTTTCAGTCAGTTAGAGGCTTTCAGACTACAATAGTTAGTCAATTTATCAGTTGTTTTCATCAGTCTTTTCAGTATGTTTGCAGACACTCAGATTTAGTACTTATTAGTATTTTGATGTTTAAATATTTATGGCTTTACTTAGTTGTTTCTGTATATGATGTTCATTATCAGTTTATCTAGTCCTCATAGCATGTACTAACTCATGGGTTAGCTTGTGGTCCTTGAGGATTATAAGCACCGTTGTCGCGACCAGGGGGTAGCCTCAGGTCGTGACACTTACGTGAATATTATTTATTGACTTCAGAGATTATTATTATTACTGTGATGCTTGAGTGGGGGCTTAGATTGATACTATAGGCCTTGTTAGTTCATGATGCTTGATTGAATGACTTAGATTGATACTATAGGCCTTATTTAAGAATTTTATGCCTTTATTATTATTATAGTGATGCCCTATAGAGGGACTTGAACTGATATTATTGATGTTTTACATGATTATTTATTTCGGTGGTTCCATGCTATGACTTATACCATGAATTATTTATATTTTGAGTTGATTTTGAGCTCATTTATATCTGTATAGTTAATTGATTATTATCTTTGTACTGAACAAATATGAGTATTAAATTCCTATTTCATCCATACATATTCATGAGATTGGTATCACTGAGAAATATTATTTTTGAAAAAAATTAAATACATTACTAAATCCTTGATCGAGGAATGTGCCGACAAAGTGACTGAGAAATATTGATTTTGAAAGAAAATGAAACACTTTACAAATCTTTGATCAAGAAATGTGCTTCTAAGGTGAGTGAGATATGAGATTGAGATTGTGAAATTATATGGGTTGAGAATCCCTCATAGTTCTTGTCCTGTAACACCCTACGTTTTTGAGATAGAATTTGAGCTATTCTTCTTACGTGTATAGTTCCAAACCCAATCATTTATATATAAGTGTGAAGATCAATTCCTTAGTGTGGAAACATGTTTGAAGATAAATTGAGGTCATAAAAATCTCGTAGCTCAAAGTTGAGTTGAGAATTTTCCTACGAATTGGGTTTTAGTAGACGCTCTTACACGAGTCAACTTTCAATGACCATTTTTAATGATCCATTTTGAGGCTACTAAATTATACAAGTTAAATTTGTGAAAAATCTTATTTTTCATTCCTCAATATTAACTTTAGTCCAAAATAATAATTATTTTATTTATTGTATCACCTCAAGCTTTTTGGCTAAGATTAAATCTTTTTATGTGTCTAGATAGACTGAAGTCTGGTGGATTTAATTATTCATGAGTACTAATATCAATACTTTGGTTTAAAAGTTCTTTAGGTATGAATTAGGGTCGTACCCTAACATAAAGTTAAGTTTAAAACTTTTTTTTCTATTAAGTTCGATGTGTTTCTATTAGGGCCAACTCCAAACGATCATATCTTCTAGAATATAAGAATTTAGGAAACTCAATACCCACTAAATTAAATATCTTTGAGTCCTCTTTCCAATGCGATAAATCATTCGTTAATCCAAATTTGGAGTAAAAAGTTATGACTATTTTACTAAGCATTGTCCAGGCTGAAACAAAAATTTTACTGTATAAAAAATTATGATAGTACTTAAGTCAGTTTCAATCGTGTTTTTGGTCTAAAAATTCAAAATTCATACCCCAACCTTAGAGTGCTGATTTCCCAAACTTTAAGGAGAAAATCCTTTGTTGAGGTAAGTTTTTCCATTATTTTTTTTGTCTTTTACTCTTTAACATCTTAGAATCATTAGAAAGACCTTTAATAGTGAATTTTTTTTAAAAAAATTTATTGGTGTTTTTAATATGACCGAGAGCTGATTTTAAATTATAAATCAAAGATTCCTAACATGAATTTCGTAAGCAAAATTCTGAATTTTGATAGTTAGGAACCTTGAATTTCATAAAGATGGGACCTTTAGCATAAAACTCTATTAATGGAGATGAGTTAAATTTGAAAGAACTAGTTAATGGTTAGTTGACGTTGGAGAAATTTATAAACCTTGAATTAAGGGTAGAATTAATGGTTTTGAATCCCTAATATATTTTTTCGAAGAATAATTGTTTAATTGCGGTTATTATTGCTTGATTTTTAGATGATTGATTATTCTAAGGCATGAAGGAAAGGAAAGATCATTCTGGTTGCGGCTACGCCCAAATAGACCAGGTTAATGAGTAGAAGACTGCGTTATTTAATATTTTCATAAATTAGAATTGATGGGAGAAAGCATGTCTAGGCCTGCGGACATGTAATTGAGGTGGATGAAGACATAAGAACCTTATTTTAATCCCAACAACTATTTTATTGATTGATTATGTGATATTTGTGATATTTTGTGTCCAAAAAGGAGATTGTTGTAACTCAAGTATGTTGACATGATTTTTAAGTTGTTCTAGTGATGAACCTAGTTGAGTTACTATGGTGTTAAGTTGTATGTATTATGCAATAATGTGCCGAGGAGAATTATGCTAGAACTGAATATTGATGAGCATTGTAATTTCTAAGGAATAGATGACTTGAATTATTGCGAAAATTGTATTTTGTTAAAAGAGGAAGAGATAATAATATGATTGAATGTACAAGTTATAGTTGGTGATGTTAGAACCCAAGTTGCAGTATCTGAGGGGGTAGTGATTAATAACTAATGCGTAATGAAGGCTCTGATGATGACTTGTATGTGTAAGTGTTAAATTGTGATTTATTTTATGAAATTTTTTCTTTGATATTGATAAACTTACTTTATCTATTAAATGCCCATGAGAGAATAATTTGGTGATTATGATGATTTGTTGAATTGTGTCTATGAAAGGCTTGTTTGACAACGGTAGCTCCTTAAATTAATGTCATGAATGATTTGTGGATGATCAACATGAATTGTTGACACTTGTATGGATAATTATTGAAAATCAAACTTGATTGAATTGTCTTATGATTTTAAGTGCACTTGTAAATTAAATACGTATTGCATCTAGAGAGATAATGTAAATTTGATAAAAATTATAAAATATGGTTATGGAGGATTAAGTACCACGCCAGTATGGATATGAATACTAATATTACTTATTTTTGAAAGATTAGATTCCATTTCGGTACGAATATAAATATTGATATTAATTAATTATGAAAGATCGAATACCCTACCTATGTGGTACAAGGACATAGATTATCCCCTGCAGGTTATGACTAGTTGCGCAAAAATAAGTCTCTTAGAATATATGTACAAATTAGTCTTGCATTTGAATGATCGCGTGGTTTGATAAGCTGACAACGAGCTAATAGTGTTCTAATTATGATATGAAGGACATACCGTTACTTAAGGAAAGATTGTTAGTAGCAATGTGACTGACTTTATATTTTGATATTGCTGTGAGATGTGGTTGGATCAGATGCCATAAGTCGAAATTGTGATAATAATAATAATAAAGAAATTTATAATGAAGTGAAAAGTGATGAATCCAATGAATAATCCTAAGGAATTGATCTCAAAGTTTCAATAATTAAATAAATCATTTTTCAAGAGTATGTATAAAGTTTGTTAATGAGGCTCGAGTTCTCTTCTGTGTGTTACTGAGATATGAGTTGACTTGTATTCCCTACTTGATTGTATCCTTGAGATTGTGTGACATGTGCTTGGAAAAGTGAAACTCTGTACTTACTTTTTACATGTTGGTCGACTTACTTTATTTATACTTCTTGTAATCATTGCTTACCCGATTAGCTAGTTATTATTCTTAATGTTATAAGAGAGTGTTTGGTTGTTGGTTATTAGCCCAAGAATTTAGTATTAGTTGTCTAGGATTACTGGGTTGATCCTATAAATGTGGATGATAGAAACGGTGATGCAAATAAAGAGGTGATAGTGATGGTTTGGTGTTGCATTATAGTGGATGGTGTGAATTAATAAGACTAGAGTATGCTAATGGTGAATATAATCTCAGTAATAGAGTTGGAAAATTATAAATTATATAGGGAAAGTGTTATAATTATTTTACAGCCCTAATTGAATTATATTTCATTCAAGATATCATGATTTCTTTTCTTTGATTCTATTATATGATTATGTGGACTAACACTGGTCAGCTGATGATGCCTATCAATACGTGTATTTGTACTGACCCTACTCTTCTACATTCTTTTTTGTGGTGGAGAATGGATGCAGGTTGGTTTGCAGTTACTAGATGAATGACGATATTCAACACTAACTTTTGCACTTCCTTCCTGACAGATGTAGGAGTCTCTGTGTTATTTGTTTTATTGTCAGTCTATTCAATGACAGGTAGCTCTTGTACATGTCTGACCTGGTCTTGGGGTAGTGAAAGATAGTTGTAAGAAGTTTTTGAAAAGTTTATTTATTGGTATTTAATTTATTTTATTATATTTAATCCAGTATTCAATTAAAAATAAAAGTCTTCTACATATTTTTGATTGGGTAATAAGGGTTCTCCTAGCTACTTAGGATTGCCTAGGTGCTGGCATGGTCTGCCATCTTGGATCATGACACCATTACCTCTAGAATATAATGAGTTAGGTGTCCCATTACCTGTCAAATTAAATGTCTTTGATTCTTCTTTTCAATAACATAAATGACTAGTAAATTTGAGTTTAGAGTAAGAAGTTATGATCTTTCTAGTGAGGATCTGCGATACAAGCGTGCCACGATGCTTAACCTTTACAATAAGAGCATGCCATTAAGGCTAGCTTCCGCGATAGCTCCATGGCATGGAAGTGATATTCTAGCGATGAGTCTGTTGTTTCCTTGTGCGTTTTTAATATCCTTTTGGTTTTCTTCTTATCCAAAACTGTCCCCTATCATTCTAAAGCATTTCTCTACGCTCCTATTAGCCCTAAATCTATTAAAACTCCCCTCTTTTCCTCTCTAAGTGCAAGAAAACTCAACTAAAGTCAAATTTCAAGGTTTCTCTTCTCAGATCTTCGTTAAAAGGTATGTTGAACACTCCTTACTTTAACTATTATTATTATTATAATAATAATAATAATATGTCAATTTACTAGGTAGTTATGTATTCTATAACGATTATTTGATACTAGGTTGAGGAGATATTAATTGGTGTTAGTTAATAGAAGATGTTTAGTTGATAAATGATGAATAGTAAATAGATGGGAATTATGGATTAATGGTGAAGCTTGACTAGACGTTAGGTTTGGCTAATTATTGATTAATGGTTAGTTTCTATTCCATGATTAATGATTATATGAAGAATCGGTTATATTGATAACAAGAGATCATGTGATGACTTTTAAACTAGAGGTATAATAATGAGTCTTGGCTAGTTAATAATAATCAGATAGAATATAATAATAAGATAGTTATCTTTGCGATATTATGATTACGGTTATGAGTATATCGGCTTGCGTCTGTACACCTATTATATGCCTATATTTATATGTTGATAGTTACAATGATATATTGATACCCGACAAGTCCAGAGGATATTATGATGATATTGATACCTAGTTCGAGTCTAGAGAATACTATTGAGATAGTATTAATACCCGATAAGGCCAGAGGATATTGTGATGATATTGATATCTGGTTTAAGTACGAAGGATACTATTAATTCCTGACAAGGCCGGAGGTTGATTACGATGATGATGGTCCTAATGAGGACAATTATTATGATTTATAATATTGATGGTATAATTTGTATTTATTCCTGTATGTGCATCGCCTATCACTAGTATGCACTTATATTTATCAGATAATATGGGACGGTTGCATAGATACGAGTAAAGAATATGTCTTGTGTTGTTGTGTGTTGATTGAACTTTCCAAGCCTGAGGTAGTAAGGGTACGCATAGGCTCATCTAGGTATTTGGTTGTCCAAAGTAGTCGGTTATTAACACTATTATTGATATTATTACTATCATTATTATGATCATTATTGTGGATAACTATGACAGATTGGTCATTGATCAGGTATCAGGATTTGAGGTATGTCTTTGGACTCTTCTATCTTATGATTATATTATTATGCATGAGTATTTCATGTCTAGCCATATGGATTAGAATCCCCAAGTATGATAGTATGTAAATCTTGATAGTATTTTAATGAGGTCTTAAAATGAGAACATTTTGATCTAGGTTATGTTTGAGATGACCTCATGTTTATATGTATTATATATATATATATATATATATCTATATGACTATTGGATATCCCTTCCTTCATTATTCATATTGTATAGTCATTCCTTCGTCTTGTATATTACAATATTTCTTTCTTTCGCTCTTTATTTGTATATTGACCTGGGATATACGACATAACATTAGTATACATTGACTGTAGCTGGAATAGGATAGTTCACCTTGATACTTCCTTAGTCTTATTATGTTAGACTCTTGGACATGAATATGATAGTTATCCCTTGTTATTCTCATTGACTTAGTACATGATTTATGGACTCTTGGTTATAGTTTCTTTTCTGTTTATATGCTGTATATATGTACTTTATCTTTGGATCTTAGTTGGTAGTTGCCTACTGATTACCATTCATTTGGTACTTATACTATACCTCTGCAGCCTGCAGATCATAGTATGGGTTATCGTCGTTAATGTATGCATCGTGCGGAGTACCCTTATTCAGAGACTTAGAGTAAGCTCCTGATGTTTGGAGTATTACTTATCTCTCTCTTATGTATTAAACTATCCTCTTAGTTATATTCAGAGGTAAGTTAAATTTGTGTATTTCTCCTTGATACATCACTTTTGTACTTTTATTATGTTTAGAAGCTCTTATACTGATACCACCAGGTTATGAGATTCGTTTATGTATTGATCATTATTTCATATATTCCGCTTTCTTTTTCTTATGTTATTGAGTAGTCCATTACTAGCCGTTCCGGACTATAGGTTGGGTTCCCTATTGATGGATTATGGTAGGCGCCATCATGACCTAAAAAGTTGGGTCATGAAAAATTGGTATCAGAGCCTAGGTTTCATTTAAGTATTAGTAAAAGAGTAAAGTGTTAGTAGAGTTTTGCGGATCGGTGAGGAGACATCCGCAACCTATCTTCGGGAGGCTACAGTGATATTTTAGGAAATTTACTTCATGACTCCTTATCGTGTGTCCGCATTCCTATGAACCTCAAACATATTCTTTGACTCTATTTTATCCCCAAAGGATGATGCGATATTGTCGACAGACGTGGGCGAGAATCCAACCTATATTTCTAAAATTTTTGCACAGTATTGAAATAGAGAGTCAGAGATGGATATCAAAGATCTTCAATGGTAGCTAAAAAAGATTTAGGCTGAGTCCTTATAAGACTTGCGAAGTGTGGTATGGTTCTTTGTGCTTTGGTGACCATTCTGGATTATGAGGGGTAGTATCTCAAAGTATTTTAGATTCTTCGTTTAGTTGTATTATGGTGGGATACTAGTTCAGAGAATGCCCCTGGTATGAGATAGGTGGTCAGATAGAGTTAGCCTATATTTCCTGCCTGCCTAGAGTTCCTAAGATAGACTATGATTTTGGAAGTTCGGACATAAATTTGTGGATTTATCCCAGCGTCAGTTGGTCATCCATTTGGGTTTATTTTGTGTTCTCTCCATATTGATACTTCAGGAATTGCTATGATTGCAGAGAGACTGACTACTAGTCTAGGGAGTGTCCCTGATATGAGATTTCAGTCATTCATCTTATTCAGATCAATCTCATGATGTTTTGGCATCTTCAGTAGTGATAGTACGCGTGGTGCCTCAGTCGATGATTCAGTCAGTTGGTTCGAGTTGGACCCATTTAGATTTATTTTCCCTATGCCCATCAGGCAGGTGATTGAGGATGTCACCATGATTGGTATGCTTTTATTTTTCGTATTTATCTTTTATTATATGTATTGGGGGGTTTTCATACCCATTGATGATTTTATGCCTTGAAAAGTTCATATTGGTTGTTATGTGCCTTATTGTTGAATTCATGATTATATTAATACTCCGTGGTTTATTTTTTTAGTAGTGGATAGAGTAGATATATATTAATGTTTTTCCTCTATGGGAGTGGTTTTGGGTTTCGGTCCCATTTATCTTGGAACATTAGCCTTATTGTGGCCCTTGAGTGGTACATGATATTGATATTAATTTTGGTACCGCCTGTTCAGTATGTTGATATTGATATTGATATTGATGTTTCTATTGCTACCACTGTGTGAGGTTATTGATATTACTTGATGTTATTACTAGATTTTGTTAATTGATGAATTTGATTCTCGATGGGTAGCTGTTTAGACTAGTGTTATCTAGTTAGAATTTTATTTTGTGATCTTATTTGGTGGCATGAGCAGATATAACCTGATTTGATGATTTTTTTCTCATAACGCAGCAAGGTTGATCTTTTTCCCTCTTGGTTAACTGTGCTAGACTAATTTTGGAGTATATTGCGGTATCAAAGGAAAGTTGACCTTCCATGGTTCTGTGCGGGTTTTAAGTTGCCAATTTAGTTATATTGCTTGTTTTTTTGTTTGAGATTCTTAGATTTGCTTCCTGGAATGTGAAGGCTTTTGTTTTTGGCTAACCCTTCCGATATAACCCATTTGTGAGATTGATTAGTTTGAGGTCTATTCTTTTGTTGTGACTATTTCATCACCTGATAGTGGTTTTCACATTGGTATTGAGGCATCGTGGATTCATGTATTAGATTTGATGGGTTTATTTCTTTGTGATGGTTTGCCCTTATTATTTGTGTGGAGATTAGATACTCCCTTCTTGCTGTGATATGTTTGTCTTAAGTGGACATGGAAAATTTGAGGCAGGTGACCTTTCTTGTGATCGCTTCTTAAGTTGGCAAATTAGAAATTTCTTATCTTGAGTTGTTGATTTTCTGGTGGTGATCTTGACTTTGACCTTGGTTTTGGGATTGGTATATCCTTTGATGATATGATTCTTAATTGGACTCAGGAAATCCCCATTTCCGCATTTGTTGGCCTAAAAAGGCTTGGTGGAGTGATTATTCTTAATGATATGAGCCCGTGGCTATTTATTTACCTAGATGGAGTATTGCATTGGTTAGTTCCCAGCTTAAGTTGTATTTATTTAAGTTGCTAAAGTTTTTTCCTTCACTGATGTGGTTTTTGTTCTTGAGAAGTTTTGAGTATGTTTGGATAGTTCATGCCCTCAAGTGGATATAGAGTGGGTTATATACATTTTTAGCCAGTGATTTATCCTTTGGTATGACTCCTATTTTGCGGCTCTGTTTTATTCTGTCCAGCTAATATAGAGTTGGTTTCTTGTGTTATCAGTCAGTGTTTATCCCTATGGTGATTTTGCTCTTTAGAGATGTCTCGACTGTGGCTTGGTATGATTTAACTCAGATATAGCAAATTTTTCATACTAGAGTCAATTTGTGATAGTTGACATTCATATAGCCTTATTGGCCTAGTTTTGGATTTTGACTCTTTGGAATGACGCTTTGGAAGTATGATAGATTTGGAGAATTAATGCCTACCCGTTCATAGTTTTTATTTAGATATTTGAGATTGCGTGGTTCAACCTTGGTGTTGAGATTTCAACTTGTAGAGCTGTCATGTAGCCTTTATTTTGTACTTGTTTTAGTTTGGATTTCATTTATAGGCTGGTTGATCCTACTCTATGGTTACTTATTTGATCTTCTAGACTTCGGTTGGATTATAGTTGATAAGTGTTCAGATGATAGCCCATGGGCCCTATGGTGGTTATTTCAATTTTGACCTTGAGTTTCAGTTTTTTTTATAGATTTTGGATGATTTACTCAGTGGTAGTAATATGATCGAGTTTGATTTAACATGTCTTTATTCTCGATTGATGGGATATCCTGGAGTGAAATATTCAGTCATAAGTAGTTATATCTTGGGCTTTGGGATTTTAGTTTGATTTTTATCCGGACTGGTTGTAGTATTGGCATAGATTGCATTCCTTGATTATCTCCATTTGTGTGCCAGATAGCATCTTATGAGTTTATTCTCAAGTTTCTCGTATAGACTTTCAGCATAATAGTTTTAGTTCTTCGAGTTCTTCGTGATTAGATTGTGTGGACGAGATTCAAGTGATTTTCCTCCTTGTTTGGAGTAGATAACATGTGTAAATGGTAATGGAAGGTTATTTTTGGGATTTGAAGTCGATTTTATGACTCATGTCTTGGTTTGCTTTTGTCTTGGATGAGCCTTTATTGATTTATGCGGATATAGTGGTGGTTTCAACATGATATGGCTCAGATGTGCGTGCATCAGACTTTTCAATTCAGTTGGAATTCAGTTAGCAGTTAAGTTGAGTTGGCTATTTTGGAAGTAGAATGAGAGTGCTTATTGAAAAAGGGATACTTGTGGCAAAATCCCTTAGAAGTGTTTTCTCTCCATTGAGGTTATCTGGGAAGTCATGCTTGAAGCATGCGAGTCCAATACCTTATCTGTTCGATCTTTTGAGATTCTTTCTATCTGTTGACTTCCGAGAATAAAAGTCCTTTTAGTAGTGGATGTTGTAGTAACCCTTCAGATCATTTTCCATATTTATGCTTCTCTTCACCATTTGAGCTTCTCCATTGCTTCCATAAGCCATTTATGACTTGATAGGATCGACGGTTCGATTACTGGGCTGTTCGTTTATTTTTTAGAGCCAATTCCCTATTTAGAAGTCTTTACTAGTTCCAAATGGCCACCAAGTGTAAACTTCAGCGAAACGATCTCAGATGCAAATTCTGACTACGCCAGTAGATCCTAAAGATCAATTTTAGTCTAGGTAGACTTTTGGTTTGGGTCCTAATGCACCCGAGCTTATTTCAAGTGATTGAGCAGAATTTATGAAATCAAAACTATAGGTGTGGGCCTCACTTTTGCCAAAACGATCTACGATGAAAGTTTTAATGATTCCAATGAATTTGAAATGAGTTTTATACTTAAATTTCACTATTGGATCATATATTTTGGATTTCGAATGAGTTTCGAGGGTTAAAAATAAGTTTTTGACTTTGCTGGTGGCCCAGACAACGACTACGAATCTCCAAGGATGGTAGGGGTATTTAAACACCCTATAGGCCACATTTTTCATCATTTTTGACTCATTTTAGAGAGCCAAAAACCCTAAATGGGTATGATAACTCAAAATTGAGTCTTGTGAATTGAGTCTTGTGGGTGTCTAAGGAGCTTGGTAAACATCTTTTATCATGATTATCATCCGGATTAAGGTAAGATTTTATCACTTTATTGGTGAATTTCTTTGTTTTTGACCCAAAACACCAATTTATCTTAGGCCTTGATTTAGCCCTAAATTTGGTTTCTTTTCACCCATTAATTGAGGGTTATGATTTCTTGGTGATATATGAGCATTGGGTTAACCTCAAAAATGCGATTTTTGTACGTGGAACCACTTGGGGTTTTTGGTATCATTTTTGGACTCGAAGCACAATAGTGTAATATGGGTATCATTAGACTCGTATTGATGGGTAGATTATATTTTTGATACTGTGATGTCATTTTGGGGATTGTTAAGTGAAGACGAGCATGTGGTGCTTGAAGTGTGATTTTGCGGTTTAGCCTTGAGGTATGCTCCTGTCCACTTTCCTTCATAGATGATGTATGATATGTATTGCGTGTGGATATGAATGTTTGGATTGATTATGAGTAAGGTAGCTTAGACTTGATTATCGATGTTTTGGAAATTAGATGATGGTCTAGACCCGTAAGATAGTATGTTTATAACCTTGTGGACTCCTATGGCCTTTTCCCTAGTTTAGATTGAATTGTAGCATGGATTTGATACATTACTAGATTATGGATGTAGTTTTAGTGTTGGAAGCATGATTAGTATATTTGATCTTGTTGGTCTAGTGTGGTATTCTTGGAATCGTAATTTGGATAGAATTAACTTAAGTGCCCTTGTCTCTAGTTGAAGTTCCTATCTTAGGCTTGTATGTGGCTTACTTCACATCTATAAGTTGAACTAAATATCTTAGCCTAGTTTGGGGCATAGTGTACCTAATTAAGAAAATTAAGGTTTAATAGTAGGATTGTCCGGCCCACTTAGGCCTAGACTTGTGTTAGTCATTGTGGAATTAGCTGTAGATGTTGGTCATAGTTGAGACTAGTAAACCTTAGTATAAGGTTACTTTATGACTCGGTATATTGTATTGATGTACCTTGGATTATGACTTATGAGTTATAGTTATGTTGTTTCTTATAGAAATGATGTGATTAAATGGGCCAATAGAGATGTTATTTCCTCTTAGACTTGATACTTGGACCATAGAGATGTTATTTTCTCTTAGACTTGATACTTGGCCCATAGAGATGTTATTTCCTCTTAGACTTTATACTTGGCCCATAGAGATGTTGTTTCCTCTTAGACTTGATACTTGGCCCATAGAGATGTTATTTCCTCTTAGACTTGATGCATTGCCCATAGAGAAGTTATTTCCTCTTATACTTGATACTTGGCCTATAGAGATGCCATTTCATCTTAGACTTGATATTTGGCCCATAGAGATGTTGTTTCCTCTTAGACATGATGTTGGGTCCTTAGAGATGATTTTCCTCTTAGATGCGCTATTGGGCCTATAGAATTCTACCTCTGTTTAGATTTAATAGTTGTCCTAGAGAGGTGATATCCCTCAACGTCATGATGAATGACTTTTATATATGAAATAACTTATAGTTGCGTCATGCTTATTGATATTTTGCCTCCTATGTGAAAGATGATTACATGCTTATTGATATTATACCTCATATATGCGAGATGCCTCCTAGATGTGAGTGGATTAGAGATATGCTATGACTTATAATTATGATTATAGAGATAAGTTTCGGATATGTATATGGGCCGAAGGCCATGATGATGATATTGTGATTATCTCGAACATATTATTGGGTCGAGGGTCGATATATGATATCGATTGGACATTCAAGAAGTGTTTATCCTTGTTGAGGATGAGGCTATAGTTAATGAATATATATATGTGTGTGTGTGTGTGCGTATATACATCTCTCCGGTATGGGATGGAGGAAGGTGTGGTATGATGCTTATGATTTCACTGATTTAATACTGGTGATGGCATGTATAGATTCGATACATTCATAATTATTATATTGGTTGTTGATGTGATTCTAGCTGAATGCGATCTTATGACTATTTTTTCTAATTATGGTATAAGCTACGTGGTAACTAGTTATCTATTAGGTGACTATAGTACTTAATGCTTAGAATTCTAAATACATTAGTTATTGAGCCTTTCTTAGTAATATGGTAGCTAACGACTAGCGTTTATACGTGGCTATGAAGTTGGGTTTACCGATGGTAGTGATAAACAGATAGAATATAATGATAAGATAGTTATCTTTGTGATATTATGATTACGGTTATAAGTATATCGGCTTGCGTCTGTACACCTATTATATGCTTATATTTATGTGTTGATCGTTACGATGACATATTGATACCGGACAAGACCGAAGGATATTATGATGATATTGATACCCGATTCGAGTATAGAGAATACTATTGAGATGATATAGGTACCCAACAAGGACGTAGGGTATTGTGATGATATTGATATCTGATTCGAGTTCGGAGGATACTATTGAGATAATATTGATTCTCGGCTAGGCCGGAGGTTGATTACGATGATGATGGTCCTGATGAGGATAGTTATTATGAGTTGTGATATTGATAGTATGCTTTGCATTCATTAATGCATATGCATCGCCTATCACCGGTATGCACCTATATTTATCAGCTGGTATGGGATGATTGCATAAATATGGCTGAAGGATATGTCTTATGTTGTTGCATGTTGACTGAACCTTTTGAACTATGGGCGGTGGGGGTACGCATAGGCTCTTCTAGGTATTTGGTTATTCGGAGTAGTCGGTTATTAACGCTATTATTGATATTATTATCATTGTTATGATCATTATTATGTCTAGCTATGGCAGATTGGTCATTGATCCGGTATCGGGATTCGAGTTTTGTCTTTGGCCTTTCCTATCTTATGATTACATTATTTTGCATGAGTATTTCTTGTCTAGCCATATGGTTTAGAATCCCCGAGTATGATAGTATATAAATCATGATAGTATTATAATGAGGTCTTAAAATGAGAACATGATGATCTAGGTTATATTTGAGATGACCTCCTATTTATGTGTATTATGTATATATATATATCTATATGAAGACATGGTACTATCGGATATCCCTTCTTTCGTTGTTCATACTGAATAGTCGTTCCTTCGCCTTACATATTACAATATATCTTTCTTTCACTCTTTATTTGTATATTGATCTAGGATATACGGTATAGCATTGACATACATTGAATGTAACTGGAATATGATAGTTCACCTTGATACTTCCTTAGTCTTATTATGTTAGACTCTTGGACATGAATAGGATAGTTGTCCCTTTTTATTCTCATTGACTTATTGCATGATTTATGGACTTTTAGTTGTAGTTTCCACTCTATTTATATGCTGTATATATCTACTTTATCTTTTGATCTTAGTTGGCAGTTGCCTACTAAGTACCATTTATTTGGTACTCATACTACACCTCTGCAGCCTGCAGATCATAGTATGGGTTATTGCCGTTGATGTGTGCATTGTGCGGAGTATTCTGATTCGGAGACTTAGAATGAGCTCTTGACATTCGCAGTATTACTTATCTCTCTCTTATGTATTAGACTAGCCACTAAGTTGTATTTAGAGGTAAGTTGAATCGGTGTATTTCTCCTTGATATATCACTTTTGTACTTTTATTATGTTTAGAAGCTCTTGTACTGATACCACCAGGTTTTGGGATTCGTCTATGTATTGATATTTATTTCATATATTTCGCATTTTTTTCTTATGTTATTAAGTAGTCTGTTACTAGTCGTTCTGGATTACAGGTTGGCTTGCCTACTAGTGGGTTATGATAGGCTCCATCATGACCTGAAAAGTTGGGTCGTGACACATATATGATTTAGTTCAGTTGGATCCCCAACGAATCCCAAAGGTCCATTTAGATACTTTGGAGTTGTAATTTTAACCGGTGTAACAACTGATATCTGGTGCATCAGACACTTCATCAAGATCGCATGAACAAATTTTATGATTGTGGGCCTCGATGAGAGTCTTCATCATAATCTTGTGGGTTGTACTGTGATCTTGATGTTTTAATCAGTAGATCGGGTTGGGTTGACCATTGTGGGGCCCTCATCTCGCGATCGTAATGACCAACTTAATTGTCGTTAAACGTTGAACCTCTTGATACGATATAGGATCCATCAACACGAGTTACTATCCAAAAAATAATATAAATATTTTATTTTTGGATTTTCACCATTTTGGACCTTGTAGCTTCGAAAAGAGGCAATTTCTAGGGTTATATTCGTCATTTATGCATGGGTAAGCTCCAAATTCATATTCCAGTTGCTCATGATCATATATTAAAAAATACCTTTCAATCTTAATGTCAACCTAGAATTTTTGGGTTTTTTCTGGTAATCTTTTAAAATGGCTTTTCATTGATTTAAACATCGATCTCAGTCCATTTTCGCTTGAGTTTTTTGCTGTAGACTCCTTTTCAATGGGAGAGCGTATTTCTATAATAGAAATTCCAATTTTACTTCTTTCATATTTAAACTCATATTTTGAACCCATTTCTAATATATATATATATATATATATATATATATATATATATATATATATATATATATAAAAGGGGTCCAAGGCTTGAAAATCTCACTAAGTTTTGAGGACTTAGTCATTTTAAAGATCCCTAAACTTTGTAGATTTTTAGTTTGGCTTTCTCGATCTGAAAATGTTGGTTTTTACAATGATTCATGGTTAGGGAGGTTAAAAGTATGTCTCGGGTGAATTTTGGAATTTTCGGACGAGGTTCAGGGTGTATTTGGATAGCCAAAATAGTGAAGCAGCGCGATAAGGCCGCGATGCGTTGCTCTATCCCCTAGTGAGGAGCTCCGTAATGTGTTGCTCTCTCCCATGGTGAGGAGCTCCATGACGCGTTGCTCTCTCTCCCGAAGTAAGTGATATGGGTTGCTCTCTACTGTGGAGAGAGGCACGACACGTGGCTCTGTCCTGCATAGTATTATGGTTTAAGTGCCTAAGGGGCGTTTGAGTTAATTACCTCATCCTATTGTATCCTTAACACGATTTGGAGCTTCCAAAAGGGCATTATTTATCCCTTTAACCCCAAATTGCTCACAAGAAACCCTCCTTCTTCCCCAAGAACAAACCCAAGTTTCATTCTCAAGAAATCAAGGGTTCAAGCAATCTTTAGGATTATATTTGTTAAGGTATGTGGGATGTTCATCAATGGGTCCCTTTCACCTACAGAGCCCTAAAACCTTCTTTTCAACTAAAAAATAGATTTTTCTCTTAAATATGGAGTTTTGTATGTTCAAGATGGATTACATTCATGCGTTTCGTTAGTAATTTTACTTTATTTATGTCCAGGAATGATTTTATGAAAAGTTAGGTTATCTCATGATTTAAGCTTCAATCTCCCATGTTATATTCAAGTGAATTTAATGTTATATTATCAAGTTATGATCTTAGTCACGTAACCATGCTGTTTTCCCATAGTTTAAGACATTCCCATGTTCAAGTTCATGGTTCTCACATATTTGATGAAATGTCTATGTTTTGGGTCATCGAACCATGATTACATATTACAGTATTTCAAGTTCATTTTTTCTTTATAATCATTCAGTGCTGGCGGGTTATGAACACCCGATACCTAAGTGTTTTACATGATTTCCAATTTTTGAGTAACAAGCTAGTCAGTCCATGGTTTTAATATAATATTCAGAACACCATGATCATGTTGAGCATTATCACTTTATATGTTCATAAGTACCTTAGAATCTGTATCCATTACTACTTTCAGAATACTATGACCTGAGCTTATCCCCCATTTCAGTAAAGGGAGTGCGTAGTTTCTTTGGTCACGGAGGCTTCTATCGGCGATTCATAAAAACTTCTCAAATATTGCAAACCCACTTTGCAAATATTTGGAGAAAGAGGCCAAGTTTATATTTGATGACGGTTGCTTGAAGGCATTTGAATGCCTAAAAGGGAAATTAGTTAATGCTCCTATTATTGTTGCTCCATATTGGTCAAAGCTGTTTGAGATTATGTGCGATGCAAGCGAAGTGGAGCTTGAGGTTGTACTTAGTTAGAAGAGGGATAAGCTATTCCATCCTATTTATTACGCTAGCAAGTCCTTAAATGGTGCTAAAAAAAGCTACACTGTTACTGAACAAGAACTTCTTGTAGTTGTTTATACTTTTGAGAAGTTTCGGGCTTATTTACTAGGAACCAAGGTGGTGGTCCACATAGACCATGCCGCCTTGAGATATTTGATGGCCAAGAAAGATGCAAAGCCAAAATTAATCAGATGGGTGTTTCTTCTTCAAGAATTTGACTTTGAAGTCAAATATAGGAAAGGATATAAGAATCAAGTCGCAGACCACTTGTCTAGACTGGAGGGAAGTCAAGAATTTGATGATGGGCTAGAAATTGATGATGCATCTCCAAATGAGGAAATCTTGGCTGCTATATTTGAAAGAGTGTCGCGGTATGCAGACTTTGTAAACTATGTGGTGAGGGAGGTTATTTCGAAAAATCTTTCTTTTCACCAAAGAAAGAAGTTTCTTCATGATGTGACACATTACTTTTGGGATGAGCCATACTTGTTTCGACATTGTACATATAATATTATAAGGAGGTGTATCCCAGAAATAGACATGCTGAACATTTTGGAAGATTGCCATGCCTCTCCGGTTAGAGGTCACCATGTAGGTGATCGGACTGCTAGAAAAGAGTTGCAAAATGGCTTCTATTGACTGACTTTATTCAATGATTCTTATGAGTTCGTGCGTAGATGTGACCAATGTCAACGACAAGGGTCAATCTTAAAGCACCATGAGATGCCTTTGACCAAAATTATGGAAGTGGAGTTGTTCGACGTCTGGGTCATCGACTTCATGAGGCCCTTTGTGAGCTCATATGGGATAAAACACATTCTATTTGCTGTTGATTATGTATCAAAATGGGTTGAGGCCATCACTTTGGACGATAATAAAGGGAAGAGATTTGTTGCGTTCTTTAAAAGAAACATCTTCTCTCGATTTGTGGTGCCTCGGACCATCATAAGCGATAGTGGATCCAAATTTTGCAGTCGAGTGTTTCGATCTGCCTTATCAAAGTAAGGTGTTAAGCAACATATGGTAGCAACTTCATACCACCCACGAACTAGTGGATAAGTGGAGATTTCGAATAGAGAGATCAAGGCCATTATTACTAAAACGGTGAATGCAAGTAGACAAGACTGGTGTAGGAAGCTTGATAATGCCTTATGGGCATATAGAACAACTTTTAAGACACTTATCGGCATGTCACCATAACAATTGGTTTATGGAAAGTCATATCACTTGCCGATTGAATTGGAGCATAAGGCGTTGTGGACATTTAGGAGGCTGAACTTGAATTGGGATAAGGAGCAGAGTTGAGGTTGGGACAACTGAATGAGATGGATGAGTTTTGTCTCAGTGCATATGAAAGAGCAGATCTTTATTAAGAGAAGATGAAAAAGTACGATGATCGGAGGATTGAAAAGCGAGACTTTCAGAAAGGTGATTGGGTACTTTTCTTCAACTTTAGATTGAAGCTGTTTCCAGGTAAACTTTAATCCAAATGGTCTGGCCCATTCAAAGTTAACCAAGTCTACTTATCTGGAGTAGTTGAACTTGAAAATAAAGACGGAAGTGTCTTCAAGGTAAATGGGCTATGAGTGAAGCTGTATATCGATCTAATGAAATTGATAAAGTGCACAACTACTATCTATCTCAATGAAGTCAGAGTAATTGAGATAACTGAGTTGTGCCGCGATATAGAATTAGGCGCTAGTGGGACGCAACCTACAAAATATTATTTTAATCATAGTTAGATTTTATTTGTTGTTCTTGTGCAATCTGATGTGTTTGTGAAGTCTGCAAGGTTGAAAATATACAAAGAAAGGAGTTCTACTGTTGGAAAGGGTGTTGAAGGAAAGATCGAAGGACCTTCAGGAACCCGATGGACCGTCGCTTGAACTGTCAAAGCCGTGTTAGAAAATGGACATTCTGGATAAAGCTTGACGGTTGAGTTGGCGGACCGTCGCTGACTCGACGGACCATCGCCCTAAAGCTGAAATTCTAAGATACTGGAATGTACTAACGGATAGGTTGACAGACCGTCGCGTCATTGGCGTACCATCAATTGAGTCGTCATAACAATGCATAATTTCCTAGTCTCTAGAAAGATGCGACGGCCAACCAGACGGATGTCGGACACCCAACGGACCGTCAAGAAAACCCTAAGTTCGGGTCAGGTCGGGTTGGGATGATCTTAAATGTTATTTAAATTTCAACAAACCGACCCAGTTGTCTTTTAAACCAATAAGAGAAAATGGTTACAGACGTTGAGACCTTTTCAAATTCTGAAACTGATTAACTCCATCTGAATTCAAAGAATTTGGAAATAGTTACTTTCCTCTGTGACTCATCCTCTTTTTTTCCTCCCCTATTTAAACAAACCCATCCTTTTCTTCCTTTTTATCATAAAATAAGCTTAGTTTTCACTGATAAAGCAAGTTCCTACTCTGTAGGGTGTGCAAATTCTGCAAGTTGATTAGTAAACACTTGGAAGTCAAGGTACGGTCAAAATTATTCTTCCTTGTTGTTTGAATCATGAATTTCACTGTGTAAAGACTGCAATGTGTTAAAAATGATTTGATCTTGTTTTCTTCTGCTGCCTTGTGATTGATGTTTTGGTCTAAAGTCAAACTCTGGTATTCCATATTTCAGGTGAAGTCTGAGTAACCTACGTACCACGTACTCAAAAATAACAAAAAGTTACACTTGAATGATTAATTGATGTCTTTGTTATGTTAAAAATGGACTGATGCATACCAAGAGTTTGAAAAAAATGTCCAAATGAAGTCTTAAACTGAAAAGGTTGTTGACGGTCACCTTGGCGTACTGTCAGTATTGCGTCGGACCTCCAGGTTGACCGTCGCAACGATGCCCAGCTTGTTATTCACTGGATAGGCTACGACGGACAGCTTGGAGGACTGTCAATAACTCGATGGACCGCTAGTTCGACTGTCGGAAGCCTCTGAAGTAAGGGACTCACTGTTTAAGTCCTGATGACCATACTGGCGGACCGGCGCATCAGCGACGGGCCGTCAGGTTGACCGTCAAGCCATATTTTCAACTGTTTTTAGTGTGTTTTAACCTGTAACCTAATTCCTTGTGTTATTTTCAAGAATTATGGCACACAAACTCCCTTTGACTAAAGGTGAGGATAGAGCACGAAAAAAAAGTGAAACGGCTAGAAGTAAGGAGGCACCCGTCTTTAACACCCCATAGAGAGACAGGATAATCCCTACACTTTTCCAGTCTCAAGAGGAGAGTGAGAGCAACACTAGCAGTACTTATTCGAGCCCAGTTGAGGAAGGGGTCAATATATCCAACCCTAACCCCATTGAGGCAGAGAATGCCCTGTTGAAACGAATACCGAGGAAGTGAATATACTCAAAAACAGGGTCCCTCAAATAAGGAAAGCACATAGGTGGCAACTTGAGGGCTCAAAGGATAAATTCCTTGATGAATTGGAGATGACAGCAACCAGGGCAACCAAAAGGCCATTCGCTGAAGAGTACTAGATAGTGACAATAGAGTTCCATGAATATCCCGAGCTGGAGCATTGTTTCAATGAGTAAGAATTGGTCTGGATGAGCAAGCCCTACGGATCATATCAACCAAATTTGGTAAGGGATTTCTTTGCTGATTATTTGGTGTTGGCAGAAAAGGATTTCCCAAAGGGCTAGAAGATCTCAGATTTGCCAAATAGTAAGCCAGCCACAGTCTAAGAGTTAACTTTAATATATTGGCTCGAACCATCAATAGAATGTTGTTTAGGCCTGACTATGAAGTGCCACCTGCTGTTCCTAATCTTGAGTACCGGTTAACATCTGCATCTACTCAGACACCTTGATTGGCTAATCTGCTAACTGATGATGGTAACCCCTCCTGGGTAACCAACCCATGTGAGTGTATTGCTAAGTCCTTCCTTAGCTTTAGAGCTAAGTTCTGGTAGGCTATTGTTAGATTAAGGTTAATGCCGACCGGAGGTGATGCAAATTTAGATAGCCACAGGGCGGTGTTAGTGGCTAGTTTAATTTTAGGGCGGAAGATTTATTTTGGCCAAATAATTGCTGATGAACTATTTGTGAGGGCGTATAAAGTGGCAAGTGCATTACCATTCCCGTGTCAAATCGCAGAGTTATGCTGGCAAGCGAATGTGCCCTTGATTAGAGGTATTGATAATAAAGTTTGGGTGACACATAAGCAAGACATTGAGAAATCAAAAGATGATTCAAAGTTTAAGATGCGGGTCACTAAACCTCCAACCTATCAGCGCAATCCGCGCCATCCCTGGATACTTCAGAAATCCCCATAGGTATGCCGTTGCCCATCTTCAATTATGTGCTACCTGATTATGTGCCACCAAGTACATCTGCAGGGTCAGGGTCTGTGCCACTAATGGGTGGGGCAGATTATGCAAAATATAGGTTGACACAGGAGAATTTTGCCAAGTTGGTAAAGTTGCATAAGAAATTTTAGAAACAACTGGACGCATGGGCTTTATAATTCAAGACTTTTGTTGATTAAATTATGGCAGAAGCAATCCGTTCATTCCAAAACATTCAGCTGAGGATGAATCACATGGAAAACCGTATCAACAAGTGGTTGGATAAAATGTCCATTCCAGATCTGACCAAGTTCATGGTGGAGTTTAAACAGGCACAGTCTGACATAGCATAATTGAAGAGCAGGCAGTCTTAGCGGCCTGTTTTTGACCCAACCCTGGTGATGAGTGATAATGATAAAAGAATTGTTTATTTAATGGGAAATCCACTTAAAGACAAAGGCAAAAAACAAGTTGATAAAAGTGCGAAAAAGAAAGCTACGAGAAGAAGAAAGAGAGAATCAATAACACCTGAAGAGAGAGAAGTATAATATGAATAATAATTCAAAAAAATCAAGGAGAGATAAGGAGAGAAGACAGAAAAAGGCAACAAATAAAGCTGCAAGAGTATCTATGAGTTTTGCCCCAGCAAGGGAGCCCAGTTCAGACCCAGCTCGGGTGATACCTCCCATTCTGAAGAATGAGATTATGAGTACCCTTACCACCACAGGGGTCAACATTACAGTAGGTGAGAACACTAGAGCCTCACCACATTTCACAGATGCCTCAGATGAATAAGAGGCATTACAAGTATTCCCCTTTTCTGTACTTTAATTCAATGCATTGAGGAAAAAATATTTATTTTCTATAGGGGTGGGTGTACTTGTACCACAGGGGTTTTTGTTTCCGATGTTCTTTTCCTCCCGTGTGCTATCTAGTAGAACCAACATATCTAGGATTGTATTTTTCTTTTCTTAGGTTGTGATGTAAATATCTGTTGTTAATATTTATTTATAAAAAATGTCTTTTATTTTAGCAGCTTGGTGTGTATATGAATGATGAATGATGTTGACGTAAGGCTATGAACATGTTTGTATGATTATTTACTCTTGTCTTTTAGCATATGTGAGCAACCTTTAGTGAATTTGTAATTGGCATTAACATATAAGATATGCATGACATGTGAAGAAAATCTTAAGAGTAGTAGAATGAGTTTGACTCAGTTGCCTGTGCGTGCGAGTATTTGTGTTAGTTCTTGCATAGTGTGGTAACCAAAACTTGCTTGGCTTATTGATGCCATTTTGTGGTTGATTCTATAGAATAGGATAGCAGGCCTTCTTGTACATTCAGTCCACTTAGCCAAAATAATTAACCCTACCAAAAAGATTTTCCATTTTTGAACTTTTTGAGCTTGTATTAGTTTTATTCAGCACCAATAACTCTAATTAACTCTTTTTAGGTTGTTAACACCTAACTCTGGCCCTGGTCTGATATTGGACATTGTGTTCCTAAGCTTAGGCAAAGCACCTAAGTTGAGGGTGGCTATTGTTAAGAGGTTAGCTATCTAACAAAAAGTTGGTTTAGAGCTTAGTTTAAAGCATTTATCCCTAGTCTATTCAAGACATTGTGAACCTTGAATGGCTGCATCAACATAAGTTGAGGGTGGCTGATGCTTGCAAGTATACAAAAAAGAGGGGGTATTATAGTAAAGTGTGAATGAACGAGAGAATGGTAAGTGAGCTAATAAAGCAGTAGCCTTGGTGGGTAGAATTCAAGGGCAAAGAGAGTTAATCCATAATGTTGAGTGACTTTTCCTAAAATCCTCCCTTACCTAGCCCGAAGCCTCAATACAAGCCTAGAAAAGACCTGCTTGATCTTGGAAAATCAACTATAAGGGAGCATTAGATGATAAGGGCAAACCTATGGGTATGTACTTTATGCTTGTAACTTCTTTGATGAGTGTGAAAGTTTTGATTTGTACCCACAAACTATAAAGAGTGGTGGATTTTATTGACTGTGAGGGCAACTTGAGTTACACTTAGTTTGTTGATCTCTGTGGGTTATGATATCCATGTTTGTATATGCTGAATTATAATCAATACCGGTTGTAGATCCTAATGTGTTGAGCCCATATAAGTGAGATGACAAGTGAATGGTTGTGTGGAATCTGATTCAATAGTCGATTACCTGCCATTATGTTATTTATGTATGGAATTTGATGCTGAGTTGCTTGAGGACAAACAATTGTCTAATGTTGAGGGTGTTGACGTTCCGGCTTTTGACAAAATATTTTACATCTTTTTCAAGAGATAATTGTATATTTTCAAGCAACTACTATTGTATCTAATACTGGATTTTAGTGTTTTCAGGTTAAGGAGTTAGTTGGAAAAGAAACATGGAAAAATATCTGGAAAAGGACATTAACGGTCAAACTGGAAGACCGTTAGCCATGCAATGGACTGCCATGGTAGCCTCCAGACCTAAACAGAATGCTCCAAGTAGAGAATTCATGCGACGTTCCAAGTGGCGGACCGTCAACCTTTCAACGGACCACCAACTTTGCCATCAAGCTTAAGCAGAACTCAGGATTTTGGAGGATCCAGCGAGGACCTCTGTAATGGACTGTCAATAAAGCGATGGTCTGCCAATATGACCATCAGTCCTTAACGAACTTGACTTCCTGGTACATTTATCGATGGACCATCAGGCATCCGACGGGCCGTCAGTTAGAACGTCAACTTGGACGTTGCTTTTCTGAGATTCAAATTTTAAATCCTCTGCACTTGGGAACATATAAATACCTATTTTAGGTTTTATTCAGGGATCTTTATCCTATTTCCAACATTGAACCTTAGTGTAACGTAGTTTTCTCTGAGTATCAAGCTAGAATTTGGGATCTAAAATATTTTTATGCATATTTTCTTCTGAAGATTCAAGAACAAATCTTGAGATTTTTGTAAATATTTTCTTAATTTATTTATGAGCAATACAATGACTTCTTCTTCTTCTTTTTTCTATGGAAATATGTGGCTAAGCTCCCATAACTAGGGTTATAGGAGACTTGATATGAAAAGCTGATTGGGGTTGTGAAAATGTTTGATCTTCATAATCAACTAAAATTATATAAACCCTTCTTTACAATAAAGACCTTTCTTGGTTAAAAACTTGAAGGGTGAACCCAAGAACATCACTTGTTCGAATAGAATAATGTTTGTTAGGAAAAGAAGTAGCTTACATGGGATTGAAAGGCTTTAACATTTGGGTTAAGGGTTGATGCCTTAACGGGATCAACCCATATGAGAGATTAATTGAATAAATTAACCTATTCTTTAAGTTCAAGAGAATTGAAGGATAATTTACTCATTCAAGTTGAGAAAAAAATGTGTAAATTGTAGGATTGAATAACTCTTGCAATTGAAGTAATTAATTGGAGAGTCAAAATTATTCACAACCCTAGCTGTTTGAACATCTTGGTAACCATAAATCTAGTTTGTCTATTCTCATTGAATTACTATTTGCAATAAAAATCACTATCTGGAATACTTACTGTTACGAATAACGAAATAAAGTTTACAAACCAAAACCCCCTTTAATTTAGAGCCTTTGATCAATAGTCTAGTAACAATCACAATACTTAGTGAACATGGTATTCCTTGTGGGATTCGACCCCAACTTAGTTGGTTTATATATTTGACAACGACTGCTTACTATCTCATAAGAGAGCTGTAATTTGGCCATATCACATGTTAAGGTCATGTGTTATTGATTTTAAAGTTTGTTGGGATGACCAGTTAGCTTTAATTGAGTTTTTCTATAACAATAGTTATCACTCCAATATTAGATGACTCCATTTGAGGCTCTCTAAGGAAGGAGATGTAGGTCTCCCATTGGTTGGTTTAAAGCAGCTGAAGATGGTTTGATAGAGCTAGATTTAGTATTTGAGGTGATAGAAAAAGTTCAGTTGATTCGAGAGAGGCTAAAAATAACCCAAAGCCGTAAAAAATCTTATGTAGATGTGAGAAGAAAAGATCTTAAGTTCAAGGTTGGTGATTTGGTCTATTTAAAGATTTCACCTATGAAAGGAGTAAAGAGATTTGGAAAGAAAGGAAGCTCAGTCTCTGTTATGTTGGTCCGTATAGAATCTTGAATCATTTTGGAAAGGTAGCTTATGAGCTTGTGTTACCTACAAATCCAGCATCAGTGCATCTTGTGTTCCATGTTTCTTTGTTAAGAAAATGTATTGGTGATTCAGATGTTGTCGTTCCTTTAGAAAGTATGGACATTCAGGATAGCTTTTCCTTTAAAAAAGTCGTAGTTGAGATTCTTGATTGTCAAATTCGGAGAATAAGGAACAAAAAAGTTTCCTTGGTTAAAGTTGTATGGTGGAATCAGTCTGTTGAGGGAGCTACATGGGAAGCAGAAGTAGATATGCGAATCAGGTACCCTCATCTTCTCTCTGCAAACTCAGATTCAGCTTGAGGTAATGATTTTTCTTAGATTGAATTTTTTTGGTTCTTAGTTCAGCTTTGTAACCATTCTCATGTCATTATATGCATTCATGAAATCATTTCAATTCATGTATCATGTCTCAAGATCAGTTATGTAATCTTGTTCCAAGTCGTGCATGTTCACTATATGATCTCACTTTCCTTAGTATTCTTAGCTAAACCAGTCTCATTCGAGGACGAATGTTCCCAAGGGGAAGATATTATAATACCCCGTAAGATCCTAAGCCCGATTCAACTCCTAGTTGTATACTTAAAGGGTCCAAGGCTAGAAAATCCCACTAAGAATTGAGAACTTAGTTATTTTCAAGACCCCTAAAGTTTACAGATTTTTAATTTGGTATTCCCGACCCTAAAATGTTGGTTTTTAAGTATATTCATGGTTAGGGAGGTTAAAATCATGTTTTGGGATTTTCGAACGAGGTTCGGGGCGTGTTTGGATAGCCAAAATAGTAAAGCAATGCGATAAAGCCGCGATGCATTGCTCTCTCCCATGGTGAGAAGATCTGCGATGCATTGCTCTCTCCCCATAATAACTGATGCGGGTTTCTCTTTCTCACAGCGAGAGGGGTGCCGTGTGGCTCTGCACCGCATAGTATTATGGTTTAAGTGCCCACGGGGCATTTGAGTTATTTCCCTCATCCTATTCCATCCTTAACTCAATTTGGAACTTCCAAAAGGGCATTATTTTCCCCTTTAACCCTAAATTGCTCACAAGAAACCCTCCTTCTTCCCCAAGAACAAACCCAAACTTCATTCTCAAGAAATTAAGGGTTCAAGCAATCTTCAGGATTATTTCTATTAAGGTATGTGGAATGTTCATCTATGAGTCCCTTTCATCCATGGAGCCCTAAAACTTTCTTTTCAACTAAAAAATAGATTTTTTCTCTTAATTATGGAGTTTTGTATGTTCAAGGTGGATTAAATTCATGTGTTTCCTTAGTAGTTTAACTTTATTTATGTCCAGGAATGATTTCATGAAAAGTTAGGTTATATCATGATTTAAGCTTCAATCTCCCATATTATATTCAAGTGAATTTAATGTTATATTATCAAGTTATGATCTTAGTCACGTAACCATGCTGTTTTCCCATAGTTTAAGACATTCCTATGTCCAAGTTCATGGTTCTCATATGTTTGATGAAATGCCTATGTTTTGGGTCTTTGAACCATGATTACATACTACAGTATTTCAAGTTCATTTTTTCTTTATAATCATTCAGTGCTGGCGGGTTATGAACACCCGATACCTAAGTGTTTTACATGATTTCCATTTTTTGAGTAACAAATCAGTCAGACCATGGTTTTAATATCATATTCAGAACACCATGATCATGTTGAGCATTATTACTTTATATGTTCATAAGTACCTCAGAATCCGTATCCATTACTACTTTCAGAATACTATGACCTGAGCTTATCAATTATCAGCTATCAATGCATGCACCAGTTAGTATTTTAGTGTCTTTTAGTTGGGAGTAGCATTTAGCATCGAGTGGGAAGTATGGGTTCAACATATCCTACTTCCCCATACTACGTGCCACCGTAGGTTTAGGGGCCTAGCTAAGGAGTGTTTCCCTTTGCCCAATATGGGCTAAGTTTAGTGATCACTCCAGTTCAGATTCTATTCTGATAACTATGATAGAACAACCTTCCTCAAAGTGGGTCAGATATTGGACTCCATGATAGCTCATAAGGTTTATGTCAGTTACATAATAGCTCCCACAATTTCAGTCAGTATTTCAGTTTAGGTTTGCTTGACTAAGTGTACAGATTGTCAGTTAATCAGTCATATAGATTTTAGTCTTTCAGCTCACAGATTATTTAGAAAAAAAGAGAAAAATCTAGAGAGAGAAAAAAATAAGAACAAAAAGATGAGAAGAAAAAAATTTGGAGAGAGAGAAAGAAGAAAGATTGAAATATAAGAAAAGGGAGAAAATTTTAAAATTTAAAATTTAAAATTTTGAGTTAGAAGATTTTTTAAAAAATTATACTTTACACTCCAATTACCTTAATTATAATTTAAATAAAACTTTAACCTTTTAAATGAAGCTTTAATCTTAGGTTAAAGTTGTCATAATTTTTATTTAAAAACTTTAATTTTCTAAGTTTCTAGAGGCTGCTTTGCTCTGAGTGCATGTTAACAAACATGCGCCTACCATGGGGAGGAGAGCTCGCATGCCATAGCAAAAATCTATACAAATGATGGAAACTAGGTTGTTGCAAGCTCGACGTCGACCAAAATAGCAGTTACCTGCTAAATCGGCAGTGAAGGAAGCTTAATTTGAAGTATTAGTACAAAATGTCTCGCTTAAAGTTATAAGAATTTATGCTCCGGGGCTTTCGGATATGCGATCAATAGAGATGTTGACTGATGAGGATCGATTTAGTAGTGCATCTAAGGCAGCTGATGCAGTCATGAATTTGAGGTAATTTCACACTAATGGAACCGTAACAAAGTTACAGGATAGGTGGACAATGCAGAAAACACAGGATGCTCAGGTCTAGATTGAGGTAATCCATAATTCAGAGGTTAAATCTCAAGCGAATTCAGGTATGAGTGCTCCAAAGCCTGGGGCTGACCTAGTGATGAGGAACATGCCCAATAGATAGTCAATTTGGGATAATTTTGATATTACTAAGATGTCTAATGCAGACTTTAAATTGTAGTATGTATCTCCTGTTAAATATGGGAAGAATAGTGTTGTAGAGAGAGAATTGGAGGTTATTGAGTCTGAAATTGAATACTGGAGAAATGCAATAGTATGTTTTGTACTTGAAGCACATCCCCATTTGCTGTTATCAATGGCTATATTCAGAGAATGTGGGGTAAATTTGGTATAAGCGAAGTGGTGATGTTGAAGCGGAGTCCTACCGGTTAGGTTTGACTTAGTTGTAGGAAATGATAAGGTGATTGAAGGTGGAATTTATTGTTTTGGTAATAGACCCCTTATGGTAAGGCTTGGATTCTAGAGATGGAGTTTACAAGATATGAGTTGATGAACATAATGCCTATTTAGATTGGATTTCCTGGTCTAGATTTCTAATATTGGAGTCCAAAAGACTTAGTAAAATTAGAAGTCTAATTGGCAGGCCTATTATGGTAGATCAAAACACTAAATAGATGTCTGGTCTGCAATATGCTAGATTATTGGTGGAAGTTGAGATAGGAGATGACCTACCAGAGAGAGTGTTTTTAAAACTATAAAAGGAACCTAACTTGTGCACCTATTGCAAGAAATATGGGCATGTAGAACAAGTGTGTATAAGGATGAAAGACTCTAAACACCTAAGAACCAGGCTGAGAACAAGGAGGAGCAACCAGCAGAAGAAATGATCACTCAAGTACTGCAGAATGAGAAGAAGGTTGGTGTTGAATCTGTTAGTAGGACAAGAGGAGGGAAAGGGACTTCTCAAGGAAAATTAGTATAGCAGTAGCATGATATTACCTAGAGTAATCAATAGGTATCCCATTCTCATTGGATTACTCTAAAGAGGAGTGGAAAGGGACAAATTCCAAAGACTCATCAACTGGTTCAGGATAATGCTTTTTAGGCCTTGACCAACTCCGATTTACAAGTAGGAATGGTGGATAATATGGGGAGTAGAAATCATCCTCATAGTGAGGATGGCTAGAATAATGTGCTAGAATCTGAGGGGCTTAATTGCCCCTAATAAGTAGAGGGGATCCAAGATCCTCTGCAATGCAGAACAAATAGGCTTGGCAGGTTTTCATGAAACAAAGATCAAGGCATGTAATGTGGATCAGATACTAGCTGCAATGTTTGGAGGGTGGTCTTACCAATCTCTGATGTCATTAATGGGAGAGCCTTGGTTATTTGGAGATTTGATTACTTCACAATAGTTCTAGTCAAAATATTAGCTCAAATGATCATTTGTGAGGTAGTTTATCAACCCTTACATCTGTCTTATTTGGTAACCTTTATCTATTCTTATAGCACAAAATAAGAGAGGAAGTTATTTTAGGGTGATTTAGCTTGTCTGCATGCAAGTTGTAGTATGCCTTGGTTGGTAGTAGGTGGCTTTAACTATGTGCTGAAAGTAGACAACAAGATAGGTGCGAATCCAGTAACATGGGCAGAGGTTATGGACTTCCATCACTGTATTAAGGAGTGCGAATTGATTGAGCTGCCCCATGTAGGTGGTTCTTTTACATGGCACGATAAAGGTAAAGCACAAAGAGTATTCTCTAAAATTAATTGGATGTTTATAAATCATAATTGGTTGGATATTATGCATGATACTAAAGCAAGATACTTGCCAGAAGGGATTAATGACTATTGTGCTGCTAAAAATTACCTTAGGAGGAGGTGGTTCAAGATTGAAAAAATAGTTTACATACTGTAATGTATTGGCTCATCATCTAAAGTTTTTAAATCTAGTTGAAGCTGGATGGAAGGTTAAATTATAAGGTTGTCATATCCTACAAGTGGTGAAAAGACTGAAGTTACTTAAGAGATCACTGCGGAAGTTAAATACACAACATTTCAAGAACATTGGGAATGAAGCCTAGGAGTATAAGAGGCACTTCAGCCTGCTCAAACAATTCTACAGATTGATATCATCAAGGCCTGATTATCAACAGGAGGAATAAATAATACAAATAATGTTAGATATCTTCATACCCGACAGAAGTATATCTGAAGCAAAAAAGCAAGGTTACTTGGTTGAAACTAGGTGATGATGACACCAAATATTTTCACGTTGTTATAAGACATTGAAGGTTGAAACAAGCTACTACACAAATTAACAATGATCGCGGAGTTTGACAATATGATCCCACTGCAATAAGTAATGCTTTTGTGCATTACTATACTGATTTGTTAGGTGGTAGCATGTGTAATTGATGCAAGGCTAATAGGATCATTCTGCACAATGGAGTTTGCTTACTAAAGCACAGTAGATTCAGTTGGTGCAACCATTTACTGAGAAGGATGTCAAGCAGGCTATTTTCAGTATTGATAGGAATAGGAGCCCAGGACCTGATGGTTGTGGGAGTGGTTTCTATAAGGATGGCTTGGCCTATTGTGGACCAAATATCACTAAGGTAGTGTTAGAGTTCTTACATAATGGGAAGTTGTTAAGGTAAATAAATTCTAAGTCATTGCTCTAATCTCTAAAGTGGATAGACCCAAATTCGCAAGTCAATATAGGCCAATTTCTTGCTTTAATCTCATCTATAAATGTGTGTATTAACTACTTTGTACTAGATAAAGGCTGTTGTGAATCACTTAGTTGTTGTAAATCAGATTTCATTTTTTAGGAAGATCAATGGTTCACAATGTTTTAATCTATCATGACATTTTGAGGTACTATACAAGGAAAAATTCTGCGAGATTTTTAATGAAGATAGATCAAAAGAAGGCCATGGTATAGTGGACTGGGATTTCCTGGAGGAAGATATGCTTGGATTTTGATTTCCAACTCAGTTTGTGAAGTTAATTATGGTGTATGTTACCTCTACTAAATTCTTTGTGAAGGTGAATGGTTAAACATGGATATTTTAAAGGTAGAAGAGGATTGGGGCAAGGTGATCCTGCCTCACCTCTTATTTGTGTTAGTTATGGAAAACCTCTCAAGAACCTTGAAAACTTTGAGCTACTTGCCTGATTTCAAGTTCCACTCTATGTATAAATCACTAGAACTGACTCATTTAGCTTTTGCTGATGACTTGATGGTCTTCTGTAATGGTATAGTTACCTCTGTGAATAGAGTAATAAAAGTCTTGACATATTTCAATGTTGTTACAGGATTGAAGGCCAATATGAGCAAATCCAGTTTCTTTTTGGCAGGGGTTACTGATGGAGCAAGAACCAATTGCTTACTAGAACAGGTTTTACATTAGGGTGTTTCCCTATAAGGTATCTTGGCTTGCCTTTTTCATCCAAGAAATGGAGCAAGATTTGAGTGTCAGCAGTTGGTAGACAAGATACGTATAGAATCACAATGACTTACTCCAAACAGTTGTCATATGCAGGGAGAATTCAAGTGATTAATGTTGTGTCCTTTGCCATTTACAACTTCTTGGGGGTTGTGTTCATTGTTCCTCATTGTGTGCTTAAAGAACTGGATAGTAAATGTAGAAAACCTATATGGTTCAACAAAGGTGAAAAGGAAAGTCCCACTAGTCTCATGAGAGGTGGTGTGTAATCCTAAAAAAGCAGGAGGTTTAAATGTTAAGAACTGCAGGATATGGAATATAGCTTCAGTAGGTAAGCTAGTGTAATAGATGTTTAACAATAAGGAATCGTTCTGGGTGAAGTGGATCCATGAGTTATAAATGAAGGATCATGCAGATATATAAACCTATAAAGCACCATAAGATTGCAGCTGGAATTAGAGAAAACTTTAACTCCTTGAAAGATAAAATAAAGATCTGGTGTACTGATAATAAGTATAAGCTGACCACTAAGGGTAATTACTTTATAACTAGGAGTTATATAGAGTTGATTGTAGTATAGAGAAGCTTGAGCATTGCTCAACTTGTATAGACTTTAATGGCACAGCCTGAACATAGAGTTATAGTTGGTTGGCTGCACAAAATAGGCTGCTAACAAAGGGCATAATGCTTCAGATGAATGTTCTAGTAGATGATAAGTGCTGATGTTTGTGTGATAAGCAAATGTAAGAAACTGCAAACCACTTATTTTTGTCACTGTACTGGATTAAGGAGGTGAAGAAGGAAGTGGAGTAATGGTCAGGAATCAATGTTCAATCTGGATCTATCAGAACAATTTTTCTTTCAATTAAAGGGAGAAAATGTAACCTGTTTGTGAAAGAGATTGTTACAGCTATTTGGAGGGGGAGAGGGGCAGTGTATTATCATACATGGAGAGCTAGGAACTAGAAGATGTTTAAGGGATTGAGGCTCAAGCCTGGTGAAGTTATAAAACTGAACCGGAGAGAGTTCCTAGTTAGAATTGACATGTTTTTAGGTTCTACGTAAGTGTTTTTGTTTAGATTTGTTTGTTTTGAGGCTTAGGCTTGCTAGTAGTAGGCAACTAGCCGACTAAGGGGCTATTTTTTGTACTCTTAACGTTGGTTTACTTGTAATAAAATTCACATTTGTTACCAACAACGAACAATAGCTAAAGTATCTTAAATGCGAGTAAGCATATGAAAAATAAAGAGAGATCTAGGTACACTTGAAGTCCGTTAGCACTACCTCGATCTCCACAATATCAATGTTGGAAGAAAAACAATCTACAAGCTCCGATACGGTCCAATACGTGCACGGGGTGCAGAAAATAAGAAAAAAGAAAGAGAATCAAGGGTGAGTACAAAATCACATGTACTCGACAAGCATCATCGATAATCGACCCTAATCCAAAGTGAGGGCGAGAATCACCGCCCTAACTACCCAAGGCTTTCCAACAATCTAAAATCCAGTATATATATATCTCTTTATCCTAATCTGAGTAACCCAACACAATAGTTAATAGATGAATCAAAGACATTGTTGACACATTGATCTAGGTGAGTCAACACTAGGCATTTTATGACAAACAAGAATATAAAAACATTTATAAGGAGTCAATTATGAAGAAGACTCATTAGTATGATATATCAAGCTTAACTAATTATAGGAAACCAATAATAGAGGATTCTAACAAGGTGAGTGTGCATATATGAGAGTATATATCATGCTACCAAGGGGTAGTACACAAGTATCTCTCCTGACCAAGCCATAGCCATATCCCACATCTCATAGTACCTCACTCCCTCAGTTAATATAGGAGGATGTAAGGTAATGTAATGAAATGAATTCTCAAACACAATATCACAAACAAGGTTCTATGAGACAATACAATAAAAAAGTAAATACTAATACAATATCAACCCAAACCAAGGTAATGCAACACAAATGATGCAATGCAATAGAGTGATGATGGTGAATGTTTGAAAATTATCGCATATCTTTTCATATACACCCATCGAGCTTGCAGGTTCAGGTAGGACCCATGGGGGGATTCAAAACTCATATACTTATATAATCTCAACTCATGTCTAAAATCATCCGTATCATCACATCTCTCGGTATAGGCGTTTTATAAAGTGTCTTATTTTCATACAAAAATCAGAATATCTCAGTGGTACCAATGTCTCATGAATATGCATGTATGATATGAGGATGTAATGCTCACAATCAATTAGTATAAAGATAAAAGTCCATTCAATAATTGTATAAGTAATCTCAAAATCAACCTAATGTTTCAATAATTCATGATATCAATTTCCACTTGGCACCATCAGAATAAATATTCATGTAGTCATCAGTCGGACACCAAAGAAATATGCATATAAGCCCCCAATCGAACACACAATCATAAATAATTACTTACATCCATAATGAAGTTCACATAAGCCCAAGGGCAACACAAAATAACCATTAATCCCAACAACACTAAATCAAGGACTACCCATACCTAACTTGGTCCATTCATCAAGAATCAACTATTACAAGTCTATTCATACTTTATGTATACTCTCAAACCTCAATCATTCCATCAATAATGATGATAAAAACAAAATTACCCCTAACAAGACACTAAACCACAATCATCACTATAAAGTCCACTAACATGATTCAAGCTCTAAAATAGACATTCAATATCAATTATTTGAGAATCATAAGGTTAACTTTCTAACCATCAAAGACTTGATACCTGTAGAGATGCTCGCCATTTAATTTAAGAAGGACCCCAATCCTAAATGAATCACAACATACAAGCAAACAATTACTACAACATACAAACACTTTGGAAAAAGTCAAGATGCATCTCAACTTGCCTTTAAGAAGATTTGCAAGCCCAAGCACAGTCCAAAACATTAAATGGAAGCCCAACTCCATTGACTCAACATCTCATGCATCCAATCTAACCATATGTGTAATCCACAAGTCAAAAGGAATTTAATGATACCTATCTGACCCTATTTAAGACGAGTTCAAAACGAATTTGAAAAATGAGTTCATAAGATAGGGATAAAACCAAAATTTTATTTTAAAACATATTACCCATAAAATTAAGAAGCTACATCTGAAAACCCACGCAAATGATGTCCAAATTAAAGAAAAAAAATAATTTTAAGCTTTACCATAAAAAAAAAAATCCTAAAATCAAATTTAAAATTAAAGAATTGAAGATGAATTTGTAATGAAATTCAAGGGAAAATGATAAATACAAATAGCCACGAAAGAACTCTCAAAATCCTTTTGAAAAATCTCAAATTCGAGCTCTCAAGCCCTAAAAATAGTGAAAATGCTGGAATGAGATTTTGAATCTCAACTTTGGTTAGAAATCTCAAAATTAAAGAATTGAAGATGAATTTGTAATGAAATTCAAGGGAAAATGATAAATACAAATAGCTATGAAAGAACTCTCAAAATCCTTTTGAAAACTCTCAAATTCGAGCTCTCAAGCCTTAAGAATAGTGAAAATGCTGGAATGAGATTTTGAATTTCAACTTTGGTTAGAAATCTGAAAAAAGTAAATAATTATTATTAGAAAATGAGAAATCTTAAGTTATAATAATACATAAAATGATTATACAAGAAAAACACATTGAGAATCATCAAAATCGGAGCTTTCTAACTTTCAAAATGTCAAAAATTCGAAATGGGTTCGTATGGCCTTAAACTTAATGATGGTTGCAAAAGCGGCATTTTATCCTCTAAAGTGGCTTGATCAAAGGGTCAAACTATCGCTAAAGCGGTCGATTGGTCTCTTTAGCAATCAGTCAAATAGTCAACAACTACTATGGCGGTCAACCAACCATTTTAGTGGCCACACTAGCAGTAACAATTTTAAAACTTATTTTTGACACTCAGAACTCATTTGGAACCCCTATTAACATGAAACAATAGTGAAAATTGATTAAAACATGTTTTGGATTAAATGGAATCATTAGATTTACTATAAAAAGTCGTCAATAATAAATTAACCCCTTATAAGCCATTTTAACTAGTTTCCAAATAGGGTCATAAGGTAAAATACGGGTTCAAAACCCAAAATAACTATGCTAATAAACCAAAATTGATGTTTAAGATCTAATGGAACTTTTCAAATCTCCATCTGGCACTCAAAATATCAAGTATTGACCAAGGTCAACTATATGGATTTTTAAGCTTTAAACTCTCCCAAATCATTCTCAATCACATTGGTAATCGTGCCAACTATCCCCCCACCCTAAAATCAACATGAAACAACTATGGGGAATGAAAAAATGGTCAAAACACATAAAATTCTAAAAATCAATAGGAGAGTCATTACAATATCCACCACTAAGTTTTGCGTTCATCTTCGAGCGTACAAGCAAGAAAAGTCAAAACAGGTAAAGGATAGAGATACGCTTGGGACATATCGAGAAAACACTCCAATGAAAAGTCACAACTACAGAACTACTAGTCTCACCATAAAACCCATAATCTATCACATACTGACATACCAGGTCACTACACTAGCATCTAAGGCCAAATTTTCTCAAAGAAAATAAGACCCTTTATTAATGAACTTTCTTTATACATAAAAACTAAGTGGATCATGCTTGAAGTTCTAAAGTTCTAAATGTACCCGTCTAACCTAAACCTAGCTAATACAACACAAGGTACTGACTATACCACACAACCAAAATAATCATTGGACCCTCACATCGCCAAGGAACTTATGACACCATATAACCATCCACTAATATGTTAAATCAACCCTTTTCAAGGCCGATACCATTACTATCATCATAAATAATACTATATCCCCAAACTAAATCAAAAGTCAACATCAAATTCAGACAAAACCTCAAAATTCACACTTATCATACTTAAGACACTTCTAATCAAATCCTTATGCTCATCCCTCATAAGTAATCGAGAATCACCATAAAACTCCATATACCATAGACATGAATACTCAAAAAGCACTAAAACCTCATGTAACTTATCAAAATAACCCATGCAGTCCTCTACAATCAAGTAATATCAATCAACCCAAAATCCTCAATAATCCAGAATAACGAAGATTCCATCTTAAGATCGTACATACACAACCTATCCTATCAGGGATGATTAACCTATAAAAGAAGAACAACAATCACCATATCACAATGACAGATGCCCAAATCGTAAATCATCCCAAGAAAGTCATAACTAGTGTAACAACCATTTTTGTCGTTATGTATAAACCTCATGTTGAAAATTTTATATTAAAATTCTACTCGAATTTGATGTTATAAATTTTAGGCTAGACTACCATCGATCGAAATTAGAGTAAGGTATGATCTAGTGTAATTCGAATATGATTTGGGCAAGTTTGGTGGTAATTGATTTTTCTTCTAGTTAGCTAAGATGATAACGAGCCCGTAGAAATTTACAAAATGGAATATGGGTAAATAAAACTCCAAAATTGATCTTTTTGTAAAAGACATTATTTGAAATGTCTCGAATTTAAATTGTGTTGCAAAAATTAGGATTTTTAGGAAAAACTAGACATTTGTTAGTGTCGCTATAGTGTAGAAATTTCTTCTATGGCAACGGTCAGACTTGGTCATTGCCTGTTATAGCGGCAGGTGCCGCTAAAGCAACGCCGCAATAGCGATGCCACAATAGCGATGTATAGCGCTATAACATCAAAGGTCACAAATTTAGTTAATTATTCCTCCAAAATAGTTTATTTTTCTAAAACTCATTTTGGAGCCAAATGGGGATGATATTAGGTGATTCCCATCAATTTTTCGTCATTTAGCTTTGTTAAGGTGAGAATTTCTTCCCTGTTAACTAGTTACTGGTAATTAAGCTTTAGATTGCTAATTTATGGAGTTTAGGAGAGATTTTAGGACTAATTTTGGTTATTTTCTGGTGCAAGGGAGCGACTTAAGTTATAATGTACTCGGTTTTGACTATTAACAATTAGTTTACTATTGTTTTTTGTTAATTCATTAATTTATCCATGGAATTGGTAGTTCTAGGTGAATTACGGTAGGACAAATCTAGAACGGAGAGTACATGATCATGAACTTGACCTTAGTGGTTGGGTTTGAGTTATAATTCCCAACATGGTAGGCCAGTTCATTAATTATGCATTTATATACGTGTTCCAGACTTAAGGCAAGCAGAAATTACATGAAAGGGCAAAGTTCGACTCAAAAGAGTTGTGCAAGCTTGGTTCGAGGTAGGTTATATTGTAGTTTAAATTCAATTTGTCCTATATATGCAGGCTAATTACTTTGTAGTGTTGCTTGTTAGTGCATGTTATTTGTTGTGGTCAATACAAATGATTTTACATTATTGTATAATATTGACCTTCCTCATTACTAATTGTGAAATGTTTCGATATTTGAAACGTTCTCATAGGTTATTGTAAAACAAAATAAAAAGACACTTGTGCCTGTAATTTAGAACATAGATGGAAACTGGCCCCTACAGGTTATTTCTAGAGGGCAGATGTTTGTCCATAACATGCATATTCGATGGTTAGGTAGTTTGACAATTCCATGAGTGAACTGGGGAATTTATTTTATGCTTGATAATTATTTATATATTTTGACGTGGCTTGGATGAACGTGACCTAGTGATATTTGTTGGCTTTTGGTTTTAATCTTAAACTACTTATTTGTTGCTTGTTATGCTAAGAGTATGTTGGTTTGAGCATGGATTAACTTGTTGTACTATAATTTGGTTATGTGTTAATATTCTCATCTTGGGTTGACCAAATGACCCTATCAGTACACTGTTGTTTTCTTGTATACTGATACTGCACCTACTCTTACTTTTATGGGTGCAACACATATTTCAGTGGCTTCTACAAAACCTCACCTGTGATTCCATCGTTTTACTTCAAATTCAAGGGTGAGCAACATATTTTGGGCTCTTGATGTTAGATCCTTAGTTCCAGACTTATGTTTTTCATTTTAGTTTCTGGGGGTTGCATCCCCTTTTTGACAATCTTTATTAGTTTTGGTACAAATGACTATCTGGTCCTAGGGATGGTTTTTGTTTAAGCAAAATATTCAGCTTTTAGTTGTACAAAGATGTTTTTACTTTTCTTTGGGAGGCAATAGGTCCTTAGGAAATATGTCATTCTTGTTTCTTTTGTGCTATAACTTGATTTCAATTGGTATCTAGAGATCTATATTTGTATCTAATCTTCTTCACTTCTTTTCCCACTGATGGAGAAGACTAGGTCCAACGAAACCCGAGTAACAACTTTGACCTAGCCATTCCAATCGTGGAGCCAGCCATAAAAGAAAGATAATAAGTAAGAAAGAGAGGGGTAAAAGATGAATGGGTTAGTATCCCCTCCCCACCTCAAAATCATCTTGAGGAAAGAGAAGTAGTTGAGGAGTAGGGAATGAAGCCCAAGGTAGCATTACTAACTAGGGTTGCAGCCTTACCTCCCATGTCTGTTGAGTTTGTTCAACATATGTTAGATTTTCTAAGTGGGTTGGTTGGGACTAGAGCTACTCCTACTACATCGGCTTTTCAGGCTCAAGTTTTTTTTATGTAAATGTTGTTATGGCTCTTGGAATGGATGAATCTTTAGGGATTGATGTTTTTTCTCATTTAATTTTGGGTTCTATGATGACTGATATAGAATATTCTGCTAATTAAGTTCTTGAAGATAAAACTACCTAATCTCTAGGGTATTGAGTCTGCAGATGCTTTTGAGTTCATCATTGACTGTTATGAGAGGCTGCATAAAATAGGTATTGTAAAGCAATATGGTGTTAAGTTTGTGATATTTCTATTGGATAAAGATGCTAAGTAATGGTAGAGGGTGTACATTGAATGTTGGTCACCAGTTTTGCCTCCCTTTACTTGGGAGAGTTTATGCCTTATTATTAGAAAAGTATGCATCTCATGCTCTCTGGGATTGCAAGAATGATGTGTTTTTAGGATTGAAGCAGGGTGATATGTCAGTTTCAACCTATGAGGCTAAGTTCCATGCCATGTCTCGCTATGCCACTCAGCTATTGACTACTGAGGAGGAGAGGATTCCCTTTATATTAAGGATTTTAATCACGATCTTCAAGTTTTGTCTGTGCATAAGACTTTTGTAGGAAAAGAATTTAATAAAATTTCTTATTATGTGAAGTAATTGAAGGGGGTAATGCAAGTGGATCATGCTAAGATGTTAGCCAAAAAGTCCCGCAATGTTAGAAATTTCAATGTGTCCTACTCTAAGGATCATGGTTAGCAATACTATTCCGCTCGTCCTATTTAGTCGGCCTTGCCAACCTCTACTATGATTCCAGCTAAGGTTTCTTCTAATCTGTAGATAATTAGGGGACAAGGGGCTTCTTACTCTTCGACTAGTAGGACTTCTCTCGAGCAAGGATATTACTATTATAATGATGTTGGTCACTTTAAGAGGGAGTATTCTATGAGATAAGCAAATGCCCAATTATAGCAACAGATTCAGCCTATAGTTCTAGTGGCTAAAGGGGAGGAGACAATGGCAGGGGTCGTCCATAAAGATGGATGAGAAAATCATATTAGTGGTCAGGGTGGTTAATAAAATAGAAGCAGAGGGGGAGAAAATCTGTCGAGGAGAGAGTTAGTCAGATTGATGATCGAGCTAACTATTATGCAGTTTTTGGAAAGACTAATATTGAGGCTTCTGATATAGTAACAACTTGTACTATTTCTGTTTGTGACTTAATGGCTTCTATTTTATTTGATTTGGGATTTACTTATTCTTATTTTTATATTTAGTTTGTGGTGGGTCTAAATCTGTTTTGTGATATACTTGATTACTTTGTATATGTGTCTATTTCAGTTGGTGTGTCTTTAGTAGTAACCCATACTTATCGTTCTTGCCCTATATTATTTGTGGGTTTACAGACTTGGTAGACTTGATTATTCTAGACATATTGGACTTTGATGTAATTCTGTGTATGACCTGGCTATCTGTAGTACCCCGAAAATCCAAACCAATGTTAGGGATATACTTCAAGCTTATGAGAAATAAATTATAGTGTCTTGGTAGTTTTATGAGTGAGTTTGATGTTTATTGAGGCCTCAAATAACTCCTAGCTATTAGACGAATCAAGATAACCCTTACCGATTGAGTTCTTGAGAAAGATGTTTCTATAGTCATCTTCAAATGAGCATATCTTTTGTTTTACTGAGAATTTTTGAGATCAGGACCCATCAACAGATAGATAATTGAATTAGCTTTCCAGCGATACCAATTTTGTCTAAATTCAATAATCGAGTGAAAAGTTATAATATTTTTTGTGTAAAGGAGTGGGCTGCTGTGATAACACCACTCGACGGTGCAATAGCGGTGAAGCCAATACCGCTCAGTGGTAAACCTTCAAATCGGAGTCGTCCCAAGGAAGTAGGTCACCGTTATTAGCCCGCTCAGCAGTGCTATAGCAGTGGGACCAATGCCGCTCAATGGTAAGCCTCAAAATTAGGATTTTTAATGTCTAGGGACCGTTTGAGCTTTTCCCATAGCTCCAAATCCATCCAAACACGGGATTTAAGTTCTAAAAGAGCATTATATGATTATTATTTCACAAATAGCTCAAATTAAAGTAGCCCTCTTTCAAGAACAAGAACCCTAACCTTCACAATTGAAGAATAAATCTCAAGAATTCACCATCAACTCTCACGAATTTATCAACCCAGATATGTTAAATGTTCATCCATGGTTTCCTTCCACCCATGGAGTGCAAGTATCCAAATTCTAAATTCAAACTTGTGATCTTTACAAGTTATTGTGATTTTAAATTGTGATTTTAATCATAAACTCCCACAAATTGTAATTCTGTACCATGTTTACATGAAATTTTTGTTGTTATCAAACCCCACATGTTTTAATGTTGTTATTCACTGACTTAAATCATAAGTAGTGTTGTTGAGGTTGAATTCATACTATTACTAGAAGCTTTAAATGATTTCCATGCTTAGCTTGAACTATGCATATCAAGTGTTTGATGAAATGCCTACAAGAATAGATTTTGAATAAATATTTCTATATTATGTCCCCAAAGTTTAGTATTATTTTACTATTATGATATCGAGTCTTAGGGGTTATGTATACCCAAAAAGTTAGCTGTGTACTTAGTATCAGTATCTTCAGAATAGTTTCAGAATATGTTATGAGCATTATTAGTTCATTCAGTCATCATAACTAGTCAAACTTAGAACGGTCCAGTAATCCAAGTCAATTTTCTTTTCAGTTAAGCTTAGCTTAGTCTCGTAAATAGTGTCAGTTCAGTTGGGAGTAGGATTCAGCATCGAGCAAACCCAGGGACGGGGACATTCCTGTTAGTATAGGGTTTGACCCTTAGTAGCAATTCCTGAGTTACAGAACTACGTAGCCAGCGTAGGTTGAAATATATTTCTGCCAGATAAGGGTTGACACATCTTGCATGAGTTTTCCTGCCAGTGAGGGTTGACAAAATATCTTTCTTCCAGATAGGGTTGACTCACAACCATTGTTAGTACCTGTGGCACGGTATTAGCACCCCTCAAACTGGGGTGTAAGACCCCACAAAATTCCCTCACAGTTTGAGTCTTTAGAGCGTGTCAAGTGAAGTATAATTTCGGCCCTAAAAGATTAAGGAGTGACTTCCAAAGTGATTAGTGTTTAAATCTTGCTGAATTTTTCTAAATATGATTTTTTATCGTATGCAAAATTGAATTTTCTTTCCAACAATACCCATTTCGTCAAAATCCGACATTGAAAGCGAAAGATATGGCCATTTTACAAAAAGTAGTAAAATCGCCCAGGTGCGATGGAGAGGGTCGATGGACTGTCAAGCTTGCGATGAACCATTGCCCAAATCATCGCAGAGGAGGAAGTGCGACCCCATTCTGGTTAAGCATGATGGTAAGGTCGATGGACCATCGAGACCTCGACGGACCGTCGCACCCATCATCGCGGACGAGACAGTGAATCGAGTTCTGGCCCAGATGCGACGGTTAGGACCGATGGACCGTCGGGCCCTCAATGGACCGTCGTACCTACCATCACATATTTTGCTCAGTGATTTTAAGTCATTTTTAAAAGGGCGTTTTGGTCATTTTTCACCCTTTTTACCCATTGATGTATCTAGATTGAATCAGATAACTTTATTATCTCCCAAAATATCTCAAAAGTTAGGGTTTCTCTCTCAAGAACAAGTACAAATCCTTTCTTTAAGAACTCCAAGAATCCATCATAGCTTTCACAAATTGAGTTGAAAAAGCAACTCAAAGATCTTTTAGATAAAGGTTTCATAAGGCCCAGTGTCTCACCTTGGGACACACCTATTCTATTTGTGTGAAAGAAGGATAGTTCTTTACATATGTGCATTGACTATCGTCAGCTTAACAAGGTCATAGTTAAGAATAAGTACCCTTTTTCAAAAATTGATGAACTATTTGATTAGTTACAAGGTGCAAGTTATTTTTCCAAGATAGATCTTAAATCCAGCTATCACCAGCTTAAAGTATGGGAGTGTGACATCCCGAGGATGTCCTTTTGAATCCGTTATAGTCACTTTGAGTTTCTAGGCATGTCTTTCGGGCTAACCAATGCTCCAACAACCTTTATGGACCTCAAGTGTTCAAGCAATATCTTGATATGTTTGTCATTGTTTTCATAGATGATATCCTTGTGTACTCCCGTACTGAGAATGACCATGCAAATCATCTTAGGATTGTCTTGTAAACTCTTAGAGATCACCAGTTGTTCGCCAAATTCAACAAGTGTGAATTTTGGCTAAGATCAATAGCCTTTCTGGGTCATATTATTTCAGCCAAAGGTATTAGGGTCAATCCCAAAAAGACAGAAGCTGTAAGAAATTGGCCTAGACCTATTTCTCCATTTGACATTAGTAGTTTCTTGGGTCTATTAGGCTATTGCTGCCTTTTTGTTGAAGGTTTCTCTTCTATTGTGTCCCTCATGACCCGATTGACCCAAAAGAAAGTTAAGTTCCTTTGGTTTGATTCCCGTGAGAAGAGTTTTTAGGAGTCGAAGACTCAACTCACCTCAACCCCTGTGTTGACTTCGGCTGATGGTATGGATAGTTTTGTAGTGTATTGTGATGCCTCTAGAGTTGGATTGGGTTGTGTATTAATGAAGATAGGTAAGGTTATAGCCTATGCCTCTAGACAGTTGAAGTCGTATGAAAAGAGTTACCCAACCCATGATCTTGAATTAGCTGATGTGGTCTTTGCTTTGAAAATATGGAGACACTATTTGTATGGTGTTCATGTAAATGTGTTTACTGATCATAAGAGCCTGCAGTATGTGTTATTCAGAGGGAGTTGAATCTTATATAGAGGAGTTGGTTTGGGTTACTAAACGATTATGATATGAGTGTGCTATATCATCCGTGCAAGAGCAATGTAGTAGTAGATGCCCTTAGTAGGATGTCTAAGGGTAGTGTGGCTCATTTAGAGAAAGGTAAGAAAGAGTTTGCTCGTGATGTGCATCATTTGGATAGACTGGGTATTAGGTTGCTCGATTTCGCTGAGGGGAATATCTTGGTGCAGAGTAGTTTCGAATCCTCTTTAGTTTTGGAAGTGAAGAAGAAGCAAGACAGGGATCCTAGTTTGGTCAGACTGAAGGAGTCAGTTAAGGACCAAAAGATAGAGGTTTTCTCTCAAGGGGGAGATGGTGTGTTGAGATTGCAAGGTAGATTCTGTGTTCCATGTGTTGATGATCTGAGGCAGAGGATTATGGCTGAAGCGCATGGCGTGCAGTATTCTATTCATCTCGGCGCTACCAAGATGTACCGCGACTTGCGGGAAATCTATCGGTGGAGTGGTATAAAAAAAGGATATAACGGAGTTTGTAGCGAAGTGTGCAATGTGCCAACAAGTTAAGGTAGAGCACCAAATACTTGGTGGTGTGATATGAGAGTTTGGTATAACTACTTGGAAGTGGTAAGAGGTGAATATGGATTTCGTGATTGGTTTACCTCTTTCGCATCGTCATTATAATTCTATTTGGGTGGTTGTGGACAGGTTGGCTAATTCTGCACATGTCTTGCCTATGCATACGGCTTATATGACATCCGGGAGTTAGTCAAGTTGCATGGAGTCCCCTTGTCTATCATTTCAGATAGGGGTACTCAGTTCACTTTGTAGTTTTGGAGAGCTTTTCAGAAGGGTCTTGGTACCCAAGTTCACTTGAGTATTGTTTTTCATCCGCAGACAGATGGTCAAGCTGAGAGGACCATCCAGACTTTGGAGGATATATTGTGAGCATGTGCTCTTGACTTCAAGGGTAGTTTGGATGAACATTTGTCATTGATAGAGTTTGCTTATAACAATAGCTATTAGGCTAGCATCAAGATGACACCATTTGAGGCCTTGTATGGGAGGAGATATAGATCACCCATAGGTTGGTTTGAAGTGGGTGAAACTGCTTTGATTGGACTTGATGCAATATTTGAGGCTATGGAGAAGGTGAAGTTGATTAAAGAAAGGTTAAAGATAGCTCAGAGTTGTCAAAAGTCATACGTCGATGTGAGGAGAAGGGATCTTGAGTTTGAGGTGGGTGATTTGGTGTACTTGAAGATTTCACCCATGAAAGGGGTGAAGAGGTTTGGCAGAAAAGATAAGCTTAGTCCCCGTTATGTTGGCCCTTATAGAGTTTTGAGTCATGTTGGGAAAGTAGCCTATGAAGTTGAGTTACCCGCAGAATTGTCAGCTATTCATCATATTTTTCATGTCTCCATGCTTAAGAAGCATATTAGTGATTATGTTGTAGTGGATCCTTCAGAAAGTGCTGATATTCAGAACAGTCTTTCATTTGATGAGATTCCCGTTGAGATCCTAGATTTCCAGATCCATAGACTGAGGAACAAAGAGGTTCCCTTGGTTAAAGTTTTGTGACGGAACGAGTCAGTTGAGGGCGCTACTTGGGAGACAGAAGCAAACATGCGATCCAAGTATCGGCACCTCTTCTCCGCGAGTTCAGATCAAGCCAAAGGTGTTATTCTTCCTTAATTCATCCCTTCTAATCTAAAATTCAGCTATGTATCTATTCTTACATGAGTTGTTGCAATTTCTGAAGTATTCAAGAGTTTAGAAAGATATGGAACCCGCTTAGCAAATTACTTCAGCTATGTATACTCAGTTTTCTCTGTGTTCTTATCCTAACTAGTGACATTCGAGAATGAATGTTTCCAAGGGAGAGATATTGTAAGACCCCCAAAATTTCCTCATAGTCTGATCCTTTAGAGCGTGTCAAGTAAAGTGTAATTCCGACTCTAAAAGATTAAGGAGTGACTTCCAAAGTGATTAGTGTTTACACCTTGCTGAATTTTCCTAAAAATGACTTTTTATCGTGTGGAAAATTGAATTATCTTTCAACGATACCTATTTTGTTGAAATCTGACATCGAAAGAGAAAGATATGGCCATTTTACAGAAAAAAGTAAAATTGCCCAGGAGCAACAGAGAGGGCCGATGGACCATCGATCTTGCGATGGACTATCGCCCAAACTATCCTAGATGAGGCAGTAAGACCCCATTCTGGTTAAGCGTGATGGTATGGTCGACGGACCATCGAGACCTCGATGGACCATCGCACCCATTGTCGCAGACAAGATAGTGAACCGAGTTCTGGCCCAGATGCGACGGTCAGGACCGACAGACTATCGGGCCCTCGACGGACCATCGCACCACCCATTGCATATTTTGCTTAGTGATTTTAAATTGTTTTGAAAAAGGCGTTTTGGTATTTTTCCATCCTTTTTACTCCTTGATATACCCAGATTGAATTAGATAACTTTATTATCTCCCTAAATATCTCCAAAGCTAGGGTTTCTCCCTCAAGAACAAGAACAATTCCTTTGTTCAAGAACTCCAAGAATCCACCAGAACTTTCACAAATTGAGTTAAGAGTTGTTGAGGCTCCCAAGACAAAAGTTCCAAGAACCCTTACGCAAAGTACGAGAGGAGAGTCTTAAGCAAGCTTCTTCATCCTTAAGTCATAATCTAAAGTATGTGAAGTTTGAACAAGGACACTTCTTTCGTCCTTGTACCTAAAAGTTGTTTTACTTACGGGAATATATGATTTTCTATGTTTTCTTATGAAATTGAAGTATGGGTTTATACCCTATGTTGTTATTCCTTGAGATTTTAATAGTTCCAATGGTCTAGAAATTGAAGTACATGAGTATGTTGAGATTTTAAGGCAAAATGTTGAAAATTCCAGATTTTCTATATGATCTATAAATCTTTATGACATCTAGTATGCACTTTGATGAGTCTTAACTTGAGATTTGATTATGGGTCATTAAACCCTACTTGAGATTTGCAATTTTATGAACTTTTGTACTATAAGCACCCATGAATTGAGTACTTTGATTTTATTGAGAAAGATTTGGCCTTTCGGTCATAATAAAGTTGAAATCCACATTGAGTATGATTTAAAGAAAATCGAAATATGCTTTGGTCTTCATTATAGACCCTTGAGTTATTTTGAGGTGGATTTCCTAAAAGTTCTGAGCTGATTATGGGAGTAGTATTTAGCACCGATTTGGGTATAATTCCAAGGTTTCATACCCAAGAACTATGTGCCACCATATGTTTGAGATTTATGGGCCCAAGGCCGAGATAGTGATCACTAAAGATGAGGTTCTACTCCGATGGAAAGGATAGAACAGCTCTCCCCAACGTGGGCAAGACGTTGGACTCCATGTCAGCTCATATGGTTTATGTTGGTTAGAAAAAACTCCCGAGTTCCATGTGTCCCGAGTCTAAAAGAGTTCTAGAGTTCACAAGTGTTTAAAGGTCCTGAAAGTTCTAAGTCCTTAAGTTTTAAAGAAGTTTTACTCTCCACAAGATAAAAGCATGAGTTTGAAAGTATTCTTTAAAGATTCCTTTAGCCTTTAAGTACTAAGAATAAGAGGAGAGTATAGATTTTAAAGTTAAGTATAATGACTTACGAGATTTGTGTTACATGCTTCACTATTCATAGTTAATGAGTTTTACATTCTAGACTTATTCAAGATATGTGAGTCATTCCTATTTGTATGCATGATTTTCTTAAAGAGTATTGATATTGTTTTATGTAAATGCATACACCCCTATATACTCAGTACATTCCCAAAGTGCTGATCCACATATACGTCTGTGTGCTACATTGACTCATAATGTAGGTATAGGTGTTCAGTCCCAGTAGTGATAGTGATCTCCGAGCATCTCATCTACATCGTTGTCCTTGGTGAGTCCTCATGGTTCGAGGGCCTATATTTGTAGCTTTTCCGCTTTCATAGTGTTTTGAGTTTTACTTTCAGATCATTGAGAGTCAGTAGGGGGTTTGTCCCAATGGCTCTTCAGTTTGAGTAGTAGAGGCTGGTCAGACTAGATTGTCAGTTGAAGTTGTGTTCTAGACTATCAGTATTTTTACTATCCAGATATTGTTTCCAGTTATTTTGGATTATAGTTGACACAGTAAGGCATCATTTTTTAGCTTATTTATCCTAAAGCAAGTGGTAGAAGTAGTAACAGACTCAAAGGGTTAGCTTAGGGCTACTTGTACCCTTAAGCACCTTGTTATGTTTCAGGATGAGATTTCGGGGCATTACAAACTTGGTATCAAATCCTAAGTTTTAAGGAGTCCTAGGGAGTCTGACAATCCACAGTAAGTAAGTCTTGATCATCGATGTGTATCGCGCCATATCTATGAGCAAGAGGCTACAAGATATTTTAGAAAAAAGTTGTTTTTTTCTTTTAGATTCTATCATGCCACAGTTTTCCCTCTCATCTAATAATTCGTGCTCTCGTATTTCAGAAAATTCCTTCCCGAAGAGTAAACGCCCACAGAAACAATAATGAGCAATCTCAGCCTGTTGATCCCTTAAATGAGACTGTGTCTCATGCTGATTTTCGGGTGGCCTTTCAGGCATTAGCCCAAGCAGTCACCGCCAATGTTCAGGCCAATAACCAGGATACAGTTCTGAATTAGCAGAGAGGTGATTTAGCTGCTGCTAGGATTCGAGATTTCATGTGGATGAATCTACCAGAGTTTAATAAGTTTAAGTCAGGTGAGGAAGATCACACAGGTGATGTATGTTTCTGAGGAAGCAAGTGTTGAGCTGACGTCTTACAGGTTGAAAGACATTGCTTATGACTGGGTTGTAGCATGGAGGAAGTGTAGAGGTAAGGATACTGCCCCTATGACTTGGTAGGTGTTCCAAGATGCATGGACATGTCCTTCCCGCTTGAGATGAGGGAAACAAATACTGAGGAGTTTATAAACTTGAGACAGGTTTCCATGACTGTTAAGGAATACTGCCTTAAGTTCTATCAGTTGGCCCAGTATACTCCTGATATGATTTCTGACTCCCAAGCTAGTATGAGTAAGTTTGTGACTAGGGTGTCTGGGTTGGTGTTGAAAGAATGCAGGATTGCGATGCTAAACAAGGATATGGACCTTTCCATATTGATGATAAATGCCCAACCGATAGAGACAGATAAGATAAGGGAATGAGATAGAGTGAGGGGAAACAAGAGGGCTAGATCCGAGCAGTATGAGTATGGTCAGGCTAGGTCCCATGGAGGGAACCACCCATAGTTCCAGAGCCATTCGTCTATGCCAGCTCCTTCATCAGCTATTGCTCCCACGCCTAAAGACAGGCAGGAGCAAGGGAACAAGTCTTCTATGTCCCGGTCCCAAAACAATGTAAGTAACAGACCTCGCTATCCTCCATGGGCCAAGTATGGTAGGGACCATCCCAGCGAGTGCTTAGCAGACCAGAGGGGTTGCTTTGGTTGTGGCAAGCTAGGCCATAGACTTAGAGAGTGTCTGCATCTTACGCATGGAACAGAGATGCCCAACCTCAAACAGAGGTTACTAGTGCACCAGGTCATGTAGCCCGTCCTGCCCCTGCTTAGGGTGCTTCATCTAGCACTGCTGGCGGTCAGCGCAAAAATAGATTCTATACTCTATTATCCCGTCAGGAGCAGGAGGACTCTCCCGATGTTATCACTGGTATGATCCGTGTATTCCACTTTGATGTTTATGTGTTGTTGAACCTCGGGTCAAGTTTTTCTTATGTGACCCCATTTGTTGCTGTGAATTTTGAAATGAGTCCCAAAAATATTCCTGAGCCTTTCTAAGTTTTTACTCCAGCAGGCGAGTCAGTTGTTGCTAAGCAAGTGTATAGAAATTGTCTTGTTACTGTTCTTCATAGAGTCATGCTTGCTGATTTGATAGAGTTGGACATAGTGGATTTTGACCTTATTCTGGGTATGGATTAGCTTCACTCATGTTATACATATATAGACTATCGTACATATGTGGTTAAGTTTTAGTTTCTTGATGAACCAATTTTTGAGTGGTTCGAGAGTACAGTATCTCCCAAGAGTCATTTTATCTCCAATCTTAAAGCCAAAAGCTAATATCCAAAGGTTATATCTATCACTTAGTTAGAGTTAAAGACACTAAGTCTGAGGCTCTAACTATTCAGTCAATCAACATTGTTAATAAGTTTCTTGATGTTTTTTTAGAAGATCTCCTAAAGGTAGCTCCCGATAGAGAGATAGAATTCAGGATTGACCTTCTTCCCAACACTTAGCCTATTTCTATTCCTCCCTACCGTATGGCACTTGCAGAGCTTAAGGAGTTGAAAAAGCAACTCAAAGATCTTTTAGATAAAGATTTCATAAGGCCCAGTGTCTCACCTTGGGATGCAGCTGTTCTATTCGTGCAAAAGAAGGATGGTTCTTTGCGTATGTGCATTGACTATCGCCAGCTTAACAAGGTCACAGTTAAGAATAAGTACTCTCTTTCGAGAATTGATGAACTATTTGATTAGTTGCAAGGTGCAAGTTATTTTTCTAAGATAGACCTTAGATCCGGCTATCACCAGCTTAAAGTAAGGGAGTGTGACATCCCGAAGATAGCCTTCCAAACCCGTTATGGTCACTTTGAGTTTTTAGTCATGTCTTTTGGGCTAACCAATGCTCCAACAACCTTTATGAACCTCATGAATTAAGTATTCAAGCAATATCTTGATATGTTTGTCATTGTTTTCATAGATGATATCCTTGTGTACTCCCGTACTGAGAATGACCATGCAAATCATCTTAGGATTGTCTTGCAAACTCTTAGAGATCACCAGTTGTTCGCCAAATTCAATAAGTGTGAATTTTGGCTAAGATCAGTAGCCTTTCTGGGTCATATTATTTCGGCCGAAGGTATTAGGGTCAATCCCAAAAAGACAGAAGCTGTAAGAAATTGGCCTACACCTATTTCTCCATTTGACATTAGGAGTTTCTTAGGTCTAGCTGTCTATTACCTCCGTTTTGTTGAAGGTTTCTCTTGTATTGCATCCCCCATGACCTGGTTGACCCAAAAGAAAGTTAAGTTCCTTTGGTCAGATTCTCGTGAGAAGAGTTTTTCAGGAGTTGAAGGCTCGACTCACCTCAGCCCCTGTGTTGACTTTGTCTGATGGTACAAATAGTTTTTTGGTGTATTGTGTTGGCTTTAGAGTTGGTTTGGGTCATGTGTTGATGCACAGAGGTAAGGTTATAGCTTATTCCTCTAGACAGTTGAAGCTGCATGAAACAAATTATCTAACCCATGATCTTAAATTAGCTGCTATGGTCTTTGCTTTGAAAATATGGAGACTCTATCTATATGGTGTTCATGTTTATGCGTTTACTTATCATAAGAGCCTGGAATATGTGTTTACTCAGACGGAGTTGAATCTTAGACAAAAGAGGTGGTTAGGACTGCTAAACAATTATGATATGAGTGTCTTATATCATCCGGGCAGTATTTGAGGCTATGGAGAAGGTAAAGTTGATTAGAGAAAGATTTAAGACAGCTTAGAGTCATCAAAAGTCATACGCTGATGTGAGGAAAAGGGATATTGAGTTTGAGGTGGGCGATTTGGTGTACTTGAAGATTTCATCCATGAAAGAGGTAATGAGGTTTGGCAGAAAAAGGAAGCTTAGTCCCCGTTATGTTGGCCCTTATAGAGTTTTGAGTCGTGTTGGGAAAGTAACCTATGAAGTTGAGTTGCCCGCAGAATTGTCAGCTATTCATCTTATTTTTCATGTCTCCATGCTTAAGAAACATATTGGTGATTCTGTTGTGGTAGATCTTTCAGAAATTGCTGATATTCACAACAGTCTTTCATTTGATGAGATTCCCATTGAGATCCTAGATTTTCAGATCCATAGACTGAGGAACAAAGAGGTTCCCTTGGTTAAAGTTTTGTGGCAGAACCAGTTAGTTGAGGGCGCAACTTGGGAGGTAGAAGAAAACATGCGATCCAAGTACCCGCACCTCTTCTCCGCTAGTTCAAATCAAGCCGAAGGTATTATTCTTCCTTAATTCAGCCTTTCTAATCTAAAGTTCAGCTATGTAGCTATTCTTACTTGAGTTCTTGCAATTTTTAAAGTATTCAAGAGTTTAGAAAGATATGGAACCCGTTTAGCAAAATGCTTCAGCTATGTGTACTCAATTTTCTCTGTGTTCTTAGCCTAACTAGGGACATTTGAGGATGAATGTTTCCAAGGGGGAGATATTGTAAGACCCTACAAAATTTCCTCGTAGTCTGAGCCTTTAGAGCGTGTCAAGTGAAGTGTAATTCCTGCCCTAAAAGATTAAGGAGTGACTTCAAAAGTGATTAGTGTTTAAACCTTGCTAAATTTTCCTAAAAATGACTTTTTATCGTGTGGGAAATTGAATTATCTTTGCAACAATACCTATTTCGTCGAAATCCGACATCGAAAGAGAAAGATATGGCCATTTTACAGAAAGCAGTAAAATCGCCCAGGTGCGATGGAGAGGGCCAATGGATCATCACCCAAACCATCACAGAGGAGGAGTGAGACCTCATTTTTGTTATGCGCGATGGTAAGTTCACGGACCATCGAGATCTCGACGAACCATTGCACCCATCATCGCAGATGAGACAGTGAACCGAGTTCTGGCCCAGATGCGACGATCAGGACCGACGGACCATCTCATATTTTGTTTAGTGATTTTAAGTCATTTTAAAAGGGCATTTTGGTCTTTTTCCAACCTTTTTACACCTTGATGTACCCAGATCGTATAGAGAACTTCATTATCTCCCAAAACATCTCCAAAGCTATGGTTTCTCCCTCAAGAACAAGAATAGATCCTTTCTTCAAGACGTTGGACTCCATGTCACCAATGTGGGCAAGACGTTGGACTCCATATCAGCTCACATAGTTTATGTCGGTTAGAAAAAACTCCCGAGTTCCAAGTGTCCGAGTCTGAAAGAGTTCTAGAGTTCCCAAGTGTTAAAAGTTGCTAAAAGTTTCGAGTCCTTAAGTTTTAAAGAAGTTTAACTCCCCACAAAATGAAAGCATGAGTTTGAAAGTATTGTTTAAAGCTTTCTTTAGCCTTCAAGTGCTGAGAATAAGAGGAGAGTATAGATTTTAAAGTTAAGTATAATGACTCACGAGATTTGTATTACATGCTTCACTATTTATGATTCATGAGTTTTATATTCTAGACTTATTCCAGCCATGTGAGTCATTCCTATTTGCATGCATGATTTTATTAAAGAATATTAATATTGTTTTATGTAAATGCAAACACCCCGATATACTCAGTACATTCCCAAAGTGCTGATCCACATATATGTTTGTATGCTACATTATCTCATAATGTAGGTATAGGTGCTCAATCCTAGCAGTGACAGTGATCTCTGAGCATCTCATCTACATCCTTGTCCTTGTTTATTCCTCATGTTTCGAGGGCCTATATTTGCAGCTTTTTGGCTTTCATAGTATTTTGAGTTTTACTTTTAGATCATTGCGAGTCAGTTGGGGGTTTGTCCCAATGGCTCTATAGTTTGAGTAGTAGAGGCTTGTCAGACTAGATTGTCAGTTGAAGTTGTGTTCTAGACTATCAGTATTTTTGCTATCCAGACATTGTTTCCAGTTATTTTGGATTATAGTTGACACATAGCTTATTTATTCTAAAGCAAGTATTAGAAGTAGTAACATGCAAAAAAGGGTTAGCTTAGGGCTACTGGTAGCCTTAAGCACCATGTAACATCTCAGGATGAGATTTTGGGGTGTTATATAGGGTTACAAGTTGGACCCCAATCAGCTCAGCTTTGGGGCATGTTTGTTAGATGATAGCTCCCACAGTCTCAGTCCAGTAATCAGCTCAGTAATTCAGCTTCAGTGTTGTTTTACCATGGCATATAGATATCAGATATTAAGTCATCAGATTTTAGTAACTCAGTTTACAAATTATATTAGAATAGTTTTATACTTTGTAATGCACACTCAGTATTTGTAGATTTCATGCACACTCCATATTTATAGATTTTATGCATTTCTGTTCAGTACTTCCTGCTATTCAGTAAATTATTATTCGTGCACATGAAACCATACATATCAGCCTACCTCATTTAGCATACCAGTACATTTAAAGTACTTATCGCATACTCTTATTTTGGGCTCTAATTTATTATGTCATAGGTTTGGATGCTCAGTTTCTGGATCGCACATAGACTTTCTAGATTATCAGCCATAGCAATGGTGAGTCCTCATATTTCAAGGACAGACTATATTTACTTTTATGCTTTCCATTCTGTGGTTAGTTGGAGTTAGTTGGGGCCTGTCCCATCAACTCTTACTCGGTCAATATAGGCTTTTCAAACTAGTACAGACAGTTAGTTTTTAAATTTCAGTTGTCATTTTCAACATTATTAGTTTTGTCTTACAGACTTATCAGATTTATGACTTAAAACCTTATGGCATTCCTTAGTTTATTTCCAATATGATCTTTTGGTATTAGTTTTACTCAGTGCTTATAGCAGGTACTAGCTTATGGGTTAGCTTGTGATCCCTCGAGACTGTAAGCACCATGTGGCACCCAAGGTGTACTCACGGGGCATTACATTATCGTCATGCCATGTTGTTTTAAATTTCAATGCAAAGATAGTGACTCTAGCTATGCTGAGAATGTCTAAACTACAAAGGAAGGGAGTGTATAAGGCCAACTAGGTGAAAATTATATCATTTTTAGGTCAAAAGGTTAGTAGGGAAGGGCTATTCAACATTTTTGGCTCATCTTTGAGATATGAGTGTGAGTTTTTCTATAGAGTCATTTCTCATAGTTTGTGAATTCGAGGATGTGTTCCCTTCAGAACTACTGGAGATTTCACCAGATAGGGATATTGATTCCTATATTGGGTTAGAGCTAGACACTCTCCTTATATCAATCTCTTCATATTGAATGGCTCCTAAAGAGTCGAGAGAGCTTAAAACTCAATTAAAAGAACTACCTGACAAAGGTTTTTTTATCCAAGTCTTTCACCTTGGGGTGCTCTAGTCCTTTTTATTAAGAAAAAGTATAGAAGTTTGATGATGTGCATTGATTATAGACTGTTGAGTAAGGTTAATATCAGAAATAAATATCCCTTGCTTTGCATAGATGATTTATTTAACTAGTTATAGGGTGTTCAATATTTTCAAGGATTGACTTGCAGTTGGGTTATCATCGATTGAAAAGTATATCGGAGGATCTACCAAACACAACTTTAGAACTAGGTATGGCCATTATTAATTTTTGGTGATGTCTTTCAAGTTAACTAGTACACCTTCAACCTTTATGAGCTTGATGACTGGTATCTTTGAATCATTCTTGGATTTTTTTTTTTAGCGTGTTTATTGATGATATTTTAGTTTACTCCTAGAGTAAGAAGGAGCATGCGGATCACCTTTGCATAGCTTGGAGATTTTAAGGGAGAAATGACTATTTGGTAAGTTGATTCTAAGGGAGAAACAACAATTTGGTAAGTTTTCAAAGTGTGAATTCTGATTTTATTCAATTGCTTTCTTTGGGCACATAGTTTTGAAAAGGGGATAATGATGGACACCTAGAAGCTTTGTGGGTCTTTCTTGTTATTACTGTAGGTTTGCAAAGAACTTTTCATCCATTGCAACATATTTAACAAGGTTGAATTAGAAGGAAGTTCATTTGTTTGGCTATATCAATATGAGGAGAGATCTTAAAAGCTCAAGACACCGTTGACTATAATGCCTATCCTTTCGTTACCATTTGAAGGTAAGGACTTTATAGTGTTTTGTGATGCTTCACATATGGGCTTGTGTGCTGTGTTGATGCAGGATAGAAATGTCCTGGTTTACTCTTTGAGGTAGTTAAAGACTCATGAAGTGAACTAACCAACACATGAATTAGAGTTGGCAGTGGTAGTGTTTACATTGAAGATTTATAGGCATCATCTTAATAGTGTTAAGTATGAGTTCTTCAAAGACCGCCATAGCCTGCAACACGTGTTTACTCAAAGGGATTTGAATCTAAAGTAGCATAGGTGGATAGAACTGTTGAAGGATTATGATACAACTATTCAGTATCATTTGGGTTAGGCCAATGTGGTGGCTGCCATATTGAGCCAAAAGACGGTTAGCATGGGTAGTTTGTCATTCTTAAGGGTGTTCAAGCGACCTTTAGCTATAGAGTTTCAAACTTTAGCATCTCTGAGCATACAATTTAAAGTCTTAGATAGGGGTGTTATGTTGGCTAGTGTAGAGGTAAAGTCAACATTTGTAGGGTATATTAAGGCCAAATAGTTTGAGGATAAGGAACTAAATGCACTGCAAAATAAAATATTTTTTGGGGAAGTAGAGGATGCCACTCTCGACGAGGGTGGGGTGTTGTGGTTTAAATAAAGATTATTTGTTCCTCGAGTTGATAATTTGATTTGTGATATACTTTTAGGGGCCTATGGTTCATGTTATTTTATTCATCCATGTACGACCAAGATGTATCATGATTTGAGAAAGCATTATTGGTGGCCCAAGATGAAAAAGGACATAGTGGATTATGTATCCAAGTCTCAAAATTGTCAGTAGATGGAATATGAACACCAACAGCCTACAAGGTTGCTTCAAAGGATGCCTAAACCCACATGGAAATGGGAGCACATTTCAATGTACTTTGTAGTAGGTCTTCTTAATACCATGGGAAAATATGACTCCATTTAGATGATATTGGCTTGGTTGATGAAATCAACTCACCTTTTGCCGGTTCGAGTTGACTACATGTACCACACCATAATTTTATGTTAGAATTCTAACCGGCGTACCTACGCGTTTAAGTTCTAATCCAAATGATTCCTATGTGAATATAAGTTTCATGATCATTATCCTAGTGTGTGAATTTCTTTTGAGGTGAAAAATGATCATAGGAATCACTTAGAACAAATTTGAGCTCAGAACCCTTGATTCGTCCAAAGTTTGGTCTTTGATTCCACAAGAATCTACTTTGAACGTGTATAAATTTTGATATAGGTATAATTTTTAGATCAAGTCCCACCAAATTGTAGATGATTGAATTATCTTTCCAATGATACCAAATTTTCCTTAATCCAATAACTGAGTGAAAAGTTATTGCATTTTTCATGAGAGGCCATAAGGGTCCGCGATTGGGACGCAGCACACCAGTCTTTCCACGCGATAGATGATGCGATGTGTTGGTCTCTCATTGAGATATCTATCATGATGTGGGGATTATTTCCCCCCTGTTTCAGCTCGTTAAGGGTCAAGGGGCACTTTGGTCCTTTCCCCTCAACCCCAAACGTCCAAAGGATGATTTATAGCATCCAAAAGGGCATTATTTGCCCATCTTCTTCAAATCAACTCTCAAAAAAACCCTTCCCTTTTCCCCATGAACAAAGTTTAGGGTTTTCTCTCAAGAACAGAATGAATTCAAGCTTTACAATCAATATTCCTTCAAGAAATCTAAGAGTTCAAGCTTCCAAGTTCAATAGTTCTTCAAGAAATATCAAGAATAGAGTTTCTTTCATAAGTTCATCATTCAAGTTCCAAGATTCAATTTTTCTTCACAATTCATGTCTATAAAGGTATGCAGGGTTATGAACAAGGATACTCTTTCATCCTTGTGGTGAAAACTTGTTTTAAAGTTAAGATTTAAATGATTTATAATTACGGTTTATACCCAAATTATCTTGTTTGAGTTTGTGAATTTATAAAGTGATTTAAGTATTGAAGTGCATATCCATTCTCGTATATTTATGCTTTGACTTGAAGATTTATATTATGAATGGAGCTTGATTATTTTGACTTGATATTATTTAAAGATTTTAAGATGATTATTCAGAATGAAGTCTAGTTATGAAATTCTAAAATTTTAAGTACATGGGTTATAAGCCCTAAGTTTGAGTATTGAGACTTCAAGAATATTATGCTTTTAAATATTCTTTGATAAGTTTATTTCAAGATTTAAAACAAAAAATGATCTTTTGATCCTCAGCTAAGAGATGGGATCCATATTTATTCATGTTGATTACATTTTAAAGTGTAGAGAAGCATGAATGGTTTTCATTATAAATCCTTATACTATTTTAAGGCGGATTTCCTAAAGAGAGAGCATATAAGTAATATGGGAGTAGTATTTAGCACCGAGTTGGGTATGAGGCCAAGGTCACATGCACCAGAAATACGAGCCTTCATAACCTTAATTCCCAATATAGGTTCAGTATAGTGATCACTCTAGTTAGGTTTTATTCCGATGGCAAGGGTAGAACAGTTCTACCAATGTAGGTGTGAGATGTTGGACTCCATGATAGCTCACATGGTTTATGTCAGTTAAAAGAACCTTTCAAAAGAAAGAGTAAAGTAAAACTTTTCGAAACTAAGTGTGTGGCTCATAATGTTTATTCAGTATGCTTTATTATTTATGTTTTGTGATTTTCAGCTTTCAGTTTTATTCAAGCTCAAGGTGAGCCAATTACACTTCGCATGCATTATTTGAAAGTCTATGAATATATTAAGTTATTGTTTTGCTTTTGTATTCACCCTCACATACTTAGTACATTCCAAAAGTATTGATCCACATATATGTGTATGTGCTACTTTGTCTCATAATGTAGGTACCAGTTGTAATCCACACATCATAATCAGATAGTGTGCAACTTTCAGTCAGTGGGTGATGAGTTCTTTTGATTCGAGGGATTAAGTCAATTATAGTTCGAATAGTATCTTGTTTTATTTATTCAGTTGTATTGATTTGGGATAGCTTAGGGTCATGTCATGGCTACCTATAGTCAATACTAGTAGAGGCTTCATATACAGTTAGTAGAGTTGATGTATTTAATTTCAGTTGTGTTTTGTATAACCAGAGTTGTAATCGTTTTAATAGTTTTATTTTAAAGATGTTCAGCTAAAGACTTTTCTTCCACTCATTTCATTACGAATTATGTATCTTATTCAGTTGCTCGCGAGTTATGCCAGTACAAGGGTTAGTTTGGTTTCGCTTGTGGTCCTATGCACCGTGTGATGTCCAGGGATAGTCTCGGGGCATTACAAACTTGGTATCAGAGTACAGAGTTCAAGTGTCCTATGGTGTCTCTGAAGCCGTGTCTAGTAGAGTCTTGCAGAATGGTATGAAGACATCTGTACTTTTCTTCGAGAGGCTACAGGGCTCTTAAGGAATATTTCCCTTTTTCATGCTCTAGATCGTGCTGTAAAGTTTTTCCCTTAGAAACTTCTGTCGATTCGTGTGTTGCTCCATATTTATCCATCTATGCATTATTCTTGAGATAACATAATTAACAAGTTCCAATTCCTCCTAAGATGATGCTCCTAGATTTACTATAAGTAACTTCAGAAGTCACACAAGGGGCTTGAGAGGAGCTTGCTAGTGTGTTATAATTTTCTTAAGTTGAAAGTTATTTCCTCATCCTTATGGGTTGTTCAGTTTAAATTGAGTAAGATATGTATTCGGATTCCTCGTTAACCCTTCAATACAAGTAATGCTCATAAGAGGAGATAGTGTGAACGTAGATTGTTAAATAGAGTTTGTATTCGATGGATATTGCAACCTAGTGTGTTATGATTTATAAGTAGTAGAACCTTTTTATAGTTAGAAGTGTGGGTATAGAAGTGTAGTGACAAGAAAAGTAAAAATACCGATTGATTAAAAAGTATAGAGATAATGAATATGGTACAGGTTCCTTTGTGAAAAGTGGATAATGAGTTATTAGTTAAGGTGAATTGTTGTTTGTTTGAAGAAATACGAGAGTTATTGATGATATTTATTGTGTTAGAAAAGCATAGGATATTCATGAAGTATTTGGTGGTTGAGTATTGTTAATTTAGACTTTCCTTGAGGTTGCAAAAGGAGTTTAGTTGAAACTTATAGAGCTATGAAAGTAATTTAGGTATGTATAAGGGTAAATACTTATAATGTGTAGAAAAATGAGGTGCTAATATATTATAATAAGATAGACATACGATCATATGATCAATTATTATTATTATGAGGCTTTAGTGGACTAGTGTTTCTTGATGTCTTATTTTATAGCTTCCAAGTGAAAATAGTATGTGAGGTTGGTTTGTTGATCATGCCTAGCACTAGACCCTAAGTTTGAACAGTAGATGGTCATCAAGGTGGATATAATGATTGCTTGGTTAGTGATACTAGTTATATGGAGGTGAAATAATAGGCTTGAAACTGTGAATGCAAGAGTTTTAGTTCATTTATTCGTAATTAAGTATGATATTATAAGTATGATATGGGGGTGTGCCCAAGGTGATATGGGGATTGAATTATTTTCTATGATTATTAAGTGTCATGTGTGCTTAGATAATGCCCATGAGTTTCTAAGTGTGAATAAGGCTAGTCATATAGTATATGGTATTCTTGATGGTTGTGTTAAGGAGCTAGGGATAGAGGATGCTGCGCCTTTTGGTGTGGTTTGAGTTAGTATGATAGATTATGTGTTTAGTAAGACAGGTATTTTTGTCGAGTTAATAGAGTGTGAGTCTATGACGGTGACTATTGAAGCTAGAGAAAGTTAAGGATGGTATATATAAAAGGATTGTCCAAGAATGAAGTTAGTATTGTCTAGATATAGATTATTCAGGTGAGTGAGCATTCATATGTAAACCATTAGAGAAAAGAAATTATGGCTCAGTCTCAGCTTTGATCTAAGGGGAAGATGATAGAGCGAAGAGCCAATTCAAGTTTTGAGAATTAAATTATAATACATGTCAATAAGAGTTGTGATGAGATATTGACCCCTTCTTACTCTAGACTGTTCCTTGGATTTCGGTCATTATATCAACAAATTTATGTCTTGCATAATAGATCCATGCTAAAGGTCAATGCTTATACACTTCTTGCGTATTTAAGTCCAATCTCAGCTTCTAGTAAGTAAGCAACAACTTCACTTTGTGATTTGAGTCATCCCTTATAAATCTATGAAACTCCAGTCTTATGTTGAATAGCTTATGATAAGTATAAAATCATGTTTCAGAGTATAATCAGTTCTCAGAACTCATGATACTAGTGAAATTTTCATGATATAAGATATACCCTCAGTTTGGATCTCTTTAATGAATCCATGCCTCGACATTCTATTTCTCAAGCCTCAGTTATGTGTCAAAGATATGTATAGTATTTTTTTACGCTTTAGGTCTTTATGCATTAGTCCTTCAGTGACCTCTTCTTATGTTGAGATAGTGGTGATGATAATGGATAAGCAATGGTTTATATGAGAAAGAGTGGATGGACCTCATTAATAAGGATTATTTATGCTTTTTCTATCTAAGGCTAAAGGATGAAGGAATATTGAGGTTAATCATTGGTATATGTCGTAGTTAGTTGATAATTCTGGGTATGTCCTCTTAAGAATAATGCAAGAAATTTGTTATTGATAGAGGTTTAGAGAATATGAGAATTATGCCTTTATGGGTGTTTGCCTTGAAGTTCATATGTGGTTATAATAATAGGCTTGAATATCGTTGGGATGTAAGAGGATAAATGCAATATGCGCCAGTGAATACATACTGAGAGTTTCGATTTAGTCATTGAAGTGGTAAGACATGTTATTCTTAGGGTGTGAGCTCTAATAGAGACATAGAAGATTGAATCATATGGTTTAGACTAGTATTATGGTGTAGCGTGTTGTACCTTGTGATTTTGAGTTAGGCTTGATCATGGTGAGAGAATTTAGTTCAGTTTAGACTTTAGTAGATGGATTTATCAATGCTCATGTGTAAATTTTAACCTAAATCAAATGAGTATGGTATTTAAGGGGAATGGTATAGTTGAAAGAGTATTTGAGAAGTGTTGTTAAGCTTGAAAGTAAGAAGTTGCATTGCCTAAGGTCATTCTATGAGGTAAAATGTTCGCATTCATGTAAATTACGAATTCAACATAGTTCATTCATCATGCATCAGATTCAGATTCACATATTAAGTCATGACTCAGCTCATAAGTGTTCCGTACCTCATCTCAACCTTTCCATAGTATTTCAGCCAAGTCAGTTTCATTTTGGGATAAATGATTTCAAAGGGGAGATAATATAACACTCTGTGTTTTTACGCTAGAATTCTAACCGCCGTTCCTATGAGTATAAGCTCTAATTCAAATGATTCCCATGTGAATATAAGTTTCATGATCATTATCCTAGAGTTTCAAGTGATTTAGAGGTGAAAAATGTTCATAGGAATCACTTAGAACAAAGTTGAGCTAAGAGCCCTTGATTCGTCCAAAGTTTGGTATTCAATTCTACAAGGGTATACTTTGAACATGTATAACTTTTGATATACATATAATTTTTCATCTTAATGCCTACCAAATTGTAGATAATTGAATTAGCTTTCTAACGATACCAAATTCGCCTTAATCCGGTACCCAAGTGAAAAGTTATGGCATTTTTTGTGAGAGGCAGTAGGATCCGCGATACGGCACACCGGTCTCTCAACACGATAGATGACGCAATATGTTGCTCTCTTAACGTGATATCTGACATGACGCAGAGCTTATTTCCCCTCTGTTTAATCTCTTTAAGGGTCAAAGGGAACTTTGGTCCTTTCCCCTCAATCCCAAACGTCCAAAGCATGATTTATAGCATCCAAAAGGGCATTATTTTCCCATCTTCTTCAAATCAACTCTCACAAAAACCCTCTCCTTTTCCCCATGCACAAATTTCAAGGTTTTCTCTCAAGAACACAATGAATTCAAGCTTTAATTTCAATATTCCTTCAAGAAATCTAAGAGTTCAAGCTTCCAAGTTCAATAATTCTTCAATAAATATCAAGAATAGAGTTTCTTTCACAAGTTCATCATTCAAGTTCCAAGATTCAAGTTTTCTTCACAATGTAAGTCTATTAAGGTATGTGGGGTTATGAACAAGGATTTTATCCTTGTGCCCAAAACTTCTTTTAAAGTTAAGATTTACGTTATTTGCAATTAGGGTTTACACCCAAATTATCTTATTTGAGTTTATTGATTTATAAAGTGATTTAAGTATTGAAGTGCATATTCATTCTCATCTATCTATGCGTTGACTTGAAGATTTATATTATTAATGGAGTTTCATTATCTTGACTTGATATTGTTGAAAGATTTTAAAATGATTATTGAGACTGAAGTCTAGTTATGAAATTCTGAAATTTTAAGTACATTAAGTTTGAGTATCGAGACTTCAAGAAGATTGTGCTTTTAAGTTTTCTTTGATAAATTTATTTCAAGATTTAAAGCAAGAATTGATCTTTTGATCTTCAACTAAGAGATGGAATCCACATTTATTCATGTTGATTACATTTTAAAGTATATAGAAGCATTACTAATTTTCATTATAAACCCTTACGTTATTTTAAGGTGTATTTCCTAAAGAGAGAGCATATAAGTATTATGGGAGTAGTATTTAGCACCGAGTTAGGTATGAGGCCAAGGTCACATGCCCCAGAACTACGAACCACCAAAGGTTTAATTCCCAATATGGGTTCAGTATAATGATCTCTCTAGTTAGGTTCTATTTCTATGGTAAGGGTAGAACAACTCTACCAACATGGGTGTGAGACGTTAGACTCCATGATATATCACATGGTTTAATTTGGTTAGAAGAATCTCCCAAAAGAAAGAGCAAAGTAAAGCTTTTAGAAACTAACTGTGTGGCTCATAAAGTTTATTCAGTATGCTTTATTTTTCATGTTTTTGTGATTTTCAGCTTTCAGTTTTATTCAAGCTCAAGGTGAGTCACTTACACTTAGAATGCATTATTTGAAAGTCTACGAATATATTAAGTTATTGTTTTACTTATGCATTCACCCCCACATACTCAGTACATTTCAGAAGTACTGATCCACATATATGTCTATGTGGTACATTATCTCATAATGTAGATACCAGTTGTAGTGCATTCATCATAATAAAATAATGTACAACTTCCAGTCAGCAGGTGATGAGTCCTTTTGAATCAAGGGCTCGAGTCAATTATAGTTCGAGTAGCATCTTATTTTCTTTATTCAGTTGTATTGATTTGGGATAGATGGGGGTCATGTCCAAGCTACCTATTGTCAATATTAGTAGAGGCTTCATTAATAGTTAGTAAGGGTGATGTATTTGATTTCAGTTTTGTTTTGAATAACTAGAGTTGTAATCGTTTTAATAGTTTTATTTTAAATATGTTCAGCTAAAGACTTTTCTTCCACTCATTTGTTCAAGATTTATGTATCTTATTCAGTTGCTCATGAGTTATGCTAGTATAATGGTTAACCTTGTGTTCCTAAGCACCGTGTGACGTCCAGGGGGTAGTCTCGGGGCATTACACTACAACTCTGCTAAAATCTATGTAAAGAAGATTGTTAAACTTTATGGGGTGCCACTTACCATCATTTCTTATAGAGTTGCAAAATACACTTCTAAATTTTAGGATAGGTTGCATTAAGGATTGGGAAGTAAGCTTACATTTAACATATTTTTTTATCTGATGGGCAGTCAGAAAGGTCGGTTGAGGTACTGGAGGACACGTTGAGGGCTTGCGTGATTGATTTTGGTGGTCATTGGGACCTGTTTCTTCCATTGTGTGAGTTTTCATACAACAACAACTATCACTCTAGCATTGATATGTCACCATTCCATACATTTTTAAGGGAGAAAGTGCAGGTCACCTATTGGCTGGTTTTAGACTGGCGATGTCAAACCTTTGGGCACTGACTTGGTAAAAGAGGCTGAAGAGAAAGTAAGGTTTACTCAAACCAAGTCGTTGGCTGCATAAAGTATGCAAAAATAGTCTGTGGACTATAAGGTAAGGGGCCTATACTTTTAGATTGTAGAGCAAGGTTTGATTAATGTTTCTCCCATGGAAGGAGCCATGAGGTTTTGAAAAAGGGGCAAGCTCAGCCATTGGTATGTTGGCCCCTTCAAGGTTCTTGAAAAAATGGGTCCACTTTTATTCAAATTAACTCTACTATTGGGATTGTTGGGAGTCCATACAATATTTTATGTGTAATGCCCTAAATCTGCTACCCAGAACGCTACACGATGCTCATGACCCCAAAGGACCACAAGCTAACCCATGACTGATATCTGTACCTGTATACTGCATAATATACTATATAATGCTGAAACATGAACTGAAAGGCCATAAGGTTCAACACTGATATATAATATCTTATAAAAATATAACATCTGGGTGGGGTATGAAATACTCAAAACAATTGAAATAAACTGTCTAAAACATACTGTAGTCTGAATAGCCTCTAAATCATGACTGAACTGTCTGAATAAGGAGTTGATGGGATATGTCCCCAACTAACTCCAACTAATAAACAAATTAATGAGGTAATAAAGTAATGATCATGTCCTCGAAAAATGAGGACTCACTATTAAATCTGACTGCTGTGACTGGAATCTACTGATGCTCTGGAGCTCATGTCTCTGAACCTATGGTATAAGACACCATAACACAAATGTGTTAGTACTTTGAATGTACTGGTATGCATTTGAGGTAGGATGAATGCATGGGGTTTTTATGCATGAACAATACTGACTAACAGACTAATATGAATGTGAGAATGCATGCATGAATACATAGTAACTGTAACTGAGATCGTGATAACTTGAATTTATTGATAACTAACATGACTGGTAACTGAGTTTTGATGACTGATATAACTGGTAACATGAGTGGCTGTATCTGACAATCCTAAATCTGATGGAACTAGATGAGTTTCATCCTGTATCTGAGTTGACTATATCTGACAACCCTGAATTTTGTAGAACTATCTGAGTTCTATTACTGAGACTGAATGACTGTATCTGAAAGTCCTAATTCTATAACTAAAACTATGGAAAGTATTTATCTAACCGATATGCCCCTAATACACCATTATGGCTGAGTTGGGGTCCAATCTGTAATCCCAATTGGAAGGGTGTCAATACCACACCACTGGTAAGGACAATCTGTGAGTAACCCTCATATAACAGGTAACTCTAGAGAGAACGGCGGGAACCCTTATATAACAGGTTAAGCCACCTCATCTAGCCTCATATAGCAGGCTATGATGTCTCAACCTATGCTGGCTACATAGTTCTGGAATGCCAGGATTGCTTCTAAGAATCACACGCTCATATAACAGGTGAGTTCCCTTTCTTGGGTTCACTCGGTGCTAATTTCTACTCCTATTTGAATAGATACTGAACATGATCAACTGAACTGACTCGACTGAGTTAACTGAGTTCCATTGACTAATGGAATATTAATGAGGTCTGATAACTGAATGAGATTTACTGAAGTTACTGAGTTTTCCTAAGTCATGAGATTGACTGAATTCTACTGAACATGGCTTGACTGAGAGTATCTTGATATCATGACATAGGCTCTAGTCATACAACTAAATTATCGGGTACAAGAACCCCCAGGACTCGATGGAAAGAAACTAACAAAGTATGACTTTCTTGAATACATGACCAACATCATAATCTATAATTCATTTATTGAGGCATTTCATCAAACATGTGATATGCATAAACTTGTACATACATGAGGATTACATAATATCATACTAGTTGGGCACTTTTCCTTCACATAGGCATTAATCAAACATATGGTAATCATACTATATGTAGACAACATTATACAATAAATAAATATCACGATTCAACTCTAATTTCACATCCAAGGTTTTAATCATAGGTTCACATGAATCTATACCTATACTAATCAATTCCACATAAAATTGATCACCTAACACGGATTAGAATTCAATTGGTCATTATCAATATGAACAAAAGCAAACCCAACATGAAATTCATAACGAAATCTATACACTTGAACTTTGAAAAGAGATTCTTGGGCTTCATGGACGAAAGGAGTTCATGAATGAACACTATGCATACCTGGTAGTGAGTTTCTTGAAGTTCTTAAACTTGAAGAATTTAAATCTCTTAGTTCTTGAATAAGATTTGGATTTTGTTGCTTAAGGATTGCTCTTAGGGAGAAAACCCTAGTTTTAATGTTGTGGAAGAATAATGAATTTTGGAGCCTTGGTCGAATTTTACCAGGTATATAAACGGGTGGTAAAAGACCAAAAATCCTCTTTTAAAATGGCTTAAAAATTCACTGAAAGGAACTTGTGATGTCTCCTGCGACGGTCCATCGCTAGATCAATGGTCTGTCATTTCGACAGTCGTAGGTGGACCAGGATAGGGACTCATTGCCTAAGTAGTGACGGCTTGGGCGTCGGTCTGTCGCAAATTCGACGGTCTGTCAACTTGTCCGGCGCACCATATCTAAAAGGTTGCCTCACTTCCTTGGCTGCAACGGTCAAGTCGATAGTCCATCGCTAGGTCGACGGTCCGTCAACCTGGCCGTCGCAGCTGGGCGATTCTGACAACTTTGAGTAAAACATCCATAACTTTTCACTTCGATATCGGATTTAGACGAAATTGGTATCATTGGAAAGATAATTCAATTTTTCACATGATAAAAAGTAAAAATCTTAAAAATCCTATGTGTACAAAAATGGATTCATATTTCAAAGTAAGTTTTAAAATTCTTGAGACAAATTCCAAACTAGAAAAAAGTACGGGGTATTACATTATGTCTCTATGCTCAAGAGGTACCATGAGGATAGGGACTATATCATTAAGTGGGTAAGTTCTTTTAGATAAAGACTCAGCTTATTGGGAGGATCCAGTAGCAATTTTAGATTGGGATGTTCAAAGTTTGAGGATAAAGGAAATTTATTCGGTTAAGGTTCAACTGAAGTATCATCCGACTGAGGAAGCTACTTTGGAAATCAAGAAGGACATGTGGGATACGTACTCTTAGTTATTTGAGGATACATGCACTCTTTTCTCTCTTATTTTTATCTTATTTTTTTATATTTAATCATTCGATAAAGAATGATGGTAAACTGGTATCTCTTATAACGACAATTTCTATCATTATGTGTAAGCCTCTAATTGAAAATCTTATATTAAAATTCTATGTAGATTTGAAGTTATAAATTTTAGTCTAGGCTAGTTTTGAGCAAAATTGGAGCGAGTTATGGCCTTGAGAAATACAGAAATGATTTGGGCAATTTTGGTGGTTTGTGATTTGATTTCTAGTTAGCTAAGACGATAAGGAACGTGTAAGAATTTATGAAATCAAATTTGAATAAGTAGATCTCCCGGATTTGATCTTAGCATAAAGGACATTATTTAGAATATCCTAGATTTAAGATGTGTGGCTCAGATTTTTGGGTGAAACTTAATATTTTGTACCATCGATGAAGCTATAGCAGCATGCATATTGCTATAGCAGGGCGTCACTATAGTAGAGAAATTTCCCTTATAGTGACGGTCAGTCTGGTCAACGCAGGCTCTAGTGGCTGGTGCTGCTATTGCAACAAAGGTCGTAGATTTAGTTATTTTTTTCCCAAAAATAATTTATTTTTCCAAAACTAATTTTGGAGCAAATGAGGGCCAATTTTTGGGCAATTTCCAAAATATTTTTATCATTTTACATCGTTAAGATAAGAATTTATTCCCCGTTAAGTAGTAATTGATAATTAAGCCTCAATAGTGCTAATTTACAGACTTAAAGGAGGGTTATAGAGATGATTTTGGTTATTTTTTTGGTGCAAGGGAGCAAATTAAGTAATAATTTAATGGGTTTTAACTATTAGTGGTTAAGTTACCTTTGCATTTCGTTACTTTACTAATTTATCTATGGAATTGATAGTCTTAGGTGAATTATGATAGGAAAACCCTAGAATGGGAAGGGAATGATAATGAACTTTAGCATAGGGGTTGGGTGTGAATTATAAGTCCAACATGGTGTAACACCCCAAGAGTATACCCCGGATGCCACATGGTTCTTACGATCACAAGTGACCCCAAGCTAACCCATGAACTGGTACTTGCTGATGAGCATTGAATTATATACTGACAATGAATGTGTGCGGAAACAACTGAATATGCCATAAGGTTTTTAATCTGAAAATAATACAATTGATAACCCAAAAGTTTGAAACATATGCAAAAATATTAAAATTTTGACTGAAAATACTAACAACTGACTGACTGTCTAAAAGGTCTGAAAGCCTCTAAACCTGTATAAAAAAGAGTTGATGGGACAAGCCCCAACTAACTCCAACTGGCTAACTGAAATAAAATACTGAAATGAACTAAAATACCAACCATGTCCTCGATAGATGAGGCCTCACCACTGGTTGTGCTGCTGATGCGCTTGAATATCAAAGTACGGCCGGGAACCTGAGCATCGAACCTATGATATCAAACATCATAGTGCAAGAAACGAGTATGCGATTATTACTTTGAATGTACTGGTATGCTAGATGAGGTTAGGATGAAAGCATGGGCTAACTGTGCATAAGAATAGTAATAATAGACATGCGTGGAAATACTGAAATCTGACTGAACAAGACTAATCACTAACTGTCTGAATAGCATGAGATAACTGATGCAAAGATATATGAAAACTAAAAAACTTGAGTACACTCGGCCAAGCATATAACATGTTCTAAAATAGTCTATAAACTAAAATACTGAAATCTAATAACTGAATAATTGATAACTATATGTTATGGTTAAGCAAAACTAAATTGAGTTCTGAACTAAATACTGAAACTGAAAAAGTGGGAGGTATCCTCTAATGGACATGTCCCAAAACTGAGCTGATTGGGGTCCAACCTGTGACCCAAGTTAGATGGGTGATAGTACCATGCCATGAGTATTAACAATGGCTATGGAGGTAGTTCTAATCTAGCGGGTGACCCTTGAGATCAGTCCTAAACTGACGGGTGATCCTTGAGAGTGTCAGTCCTAAACTGGCGGGTGATATCTCATAACCTACTTTAGCTACGTAGTTTTGGAACTTAGGGATTGCTTCTAAGGACCCAGTCCTAGCTGATGGGTGAGGCCCCATCTCTAGGTTCTTGGTGCTAAATCCTACTCCCAACTGAATTGACTCAAATTACTAAATTGATCTAAGTATGACTGACATGATAACTGACTGAACTGATAATGCTCATACATATCTGAAACCACTAAGTAAACAACTAAATTTCAGGTATTCATAACCCCCATGACTCAGTAGTAATAACAATAGGGACATACTAAAGCTCAAAACCATAACAAGAAAGCATTATTCTAAACTCATCAGTTAGGCATTTCATCAAATATATGGAGATCAAGACTTTAACATGGGGATACTTTTAAGCATGATGATATAGCACAATCACGTGATAAAATCATAAATTGAGGATTTATTTCGAATTCTCATGAACACAATTTGGAAACCACAATATTTAAAACATACTGTAATGCATTCCATATGAAACCAATTATAATCTTAACTTGAAATTTAAATGGCAATAAATTCATGGACTTAAGCATGAGAATAGTTAAATCATGTAATAATCACATAATTTCAATATTAAAAACATGGGTTAAGCATTTAACATATGAATATCACCATTCGAATGTATCAAGGGCAATTTCAACCAAAATAATTTTTTAAACATGATGCATAATCAAAATTCATGAAATTTCATGGATATAATTCATATTAACATGTAAAAAAAATCATAACTTTGAACTTAAAAATGGGTTCTTGGACTTCATGGGTGAAAATGGCCCATGAATGAACATCTAACATACCTTAATTGAAGAATTTGGGAAAGTTGTTGGTGATTTGTTTAAGTTTGAGCTTGAATCTTGAAGGGACTAGGGTTTGTTCTTGAGAAAGGGAGGTTTCCTTTTGAGAGATTTTGTGTAAAAGATGACCAAATATGCTTTTGGGAGCTTCAAATCCGGTATTTTTATGGATTGGGTTGATGGGAAAACTCAGGACTACCCCTCCAAAATTAAAATTCACAACTGGAAACCCGATTTGGCACTCACCGCGATGTGCCAAGGCTTCCATTGCTATTCCACTGCGATACGCCACAATCGCAGTGACTTGCTATTTTCCAAATCCAAACATGGTCCAAACCTTGTTCAAAAAATCTGAAACTTACCCAAGACAGGCTACTTACACCCCTGAACATGAATTAAATAAAAAAGTTATGTCTCGAGGTCGGGAACGTCACTTTAAAAATCATCGAAGTGAAGAGGACAAAAATAAAACTAAGTCTCCAACACTTAGCTAAATTTTTAGGTTCTAAGCCCCCTTGTACATGCGCTATGGGTTGAACTGAGGTAAGGATAATACAGGGTATTATAATATCTCCTACTTGGGAACATTCATCCTCGAATAAGACTAATTAAGATGAGAAATTTTGAGGTAATGAGATTACATGCTGAATTAGCATAACTAAAAACATGATTACATGACTGAGTCTGAAATATTCTACATGAACTAAACTGTTTTCGTGAAATGTATGCAATGACATGAGAGTAGTTATAAGGCTGAGATAGAAACGTTAGATTCCACTTATGAGTACCCATTACTTCAAGTTTGATCTTTTTTCATGGAGGAAATTTAAGAGGTTTAGGAAATGGAAACTCGAGGTATTACAATATCTCCACCTTAGGATATTTTATTCCCCCCGAATGATACTGACTTGGCTAAAATACTGAGGAAACACTGAGATGATGCACGGGGCTCTTACGAGCTGAATCATGATTGAATATCTGGAATAAAAAATTGAGGCCTGAGGAATAAAGTATTAACTACATGAATTCATCAAAGAATTCAAATATGAGAATATCCATGACATAATCTAGATTTCGCTAATCATTAAGAGTGTAGCATAAGTCATAGGAACTGGGCATACTGTAAAACATGAATACATGAGTCATGAGCTGTATACCTGCATTTGGAGTTCGTAAATTCATGGAATATGTTTCGCACTACTGGGTGAACTGGAACTCCTTATACTAGGGACCGAAAGCGTATATGATTTTCTATAAAGTGTAAGAATACGAGCCATGATCATAGTACTGACATGTAAGGCATGAGTAGATACCGTGATGACTGAAAAACCTCACACTGAGATAAGAATAGGTCGAGCATCTTCCTTCTCTACTGATGTTCAACAATACACTAGCATTACTACTAGAATATGAGAACCTGACTTGGTTACTTGTCCTATCATCTCCCCCTTAGATTAATGCTATCATGATAAGTATGGGAACCACTTAATCAATATCCCTAAACTGAATTGCCACCACTTTACTCTAGAATCTGGGGTATAATACTATGCATAACTGGTAAACTCAGCCCAAATGACTATGCCCGATAATGAAAAACTTGCTGTTAGTACTTTTTTCTTAGATACAAATCTTATCCCTCTATAGCCCAATCATCATGTAACAACTTAAAATTGTCTAACTTAGAATTTTCAACTCCTCTTTCCATTAGCTCAACCTTTAAAGATTCAAAATTAAATTCTAACACATAACATGGATATCCCTAAATGTTTACTAACCATACTACTTTTATCATAGCCAACAAATATCACATTCGTAACATATGTTTTGAATCAAGAAACCTAAATTCTTGCATACACTACTTCAAGCCTACTGATTCACCTTTCATACAACTAGCCCTATGAAATAAAATATTTTGGAATTGAGATAACACTATCCCAACTCTTCTACTATTGACAAAATCCTGGTTTCATACTTCTAATTCTAGATCATATGCTATCATAGAATTATGAGAAAGAATCTGAAAACACTTTTGACTCCTAAGCAATGAGGTACTGCCCCTTAATTCAATGATTGGTTTATTGGGAAACTGAACAAATCTATTTTTGAAATCAACTGAAGTGGTTTGTTGTGATATTGTAAGTGAGAAATTTCTATATACCCGCCTGGCTATGATAGATTTACCCACTGAGGTAGACACTGAGAAGTGCTCTGCTAATATTTTGGGTCTGATGCTAAAGTCGACAACTATATGGGGGTTACAAGAGAAAGTAAGGCTTCGAGGTCTAGTAAAATATACACAAGAATATAAAAGTCCTGTAATATACTGGTAACCATATCAGGAGAACTTTCCTAATCATGTTGGGACTGGAGCGCATAAAGTCTATTCTGACATTGACCATTGGTGGCACTAGAAATGGTGCCCTACTGAGTTAGGCATCTAGATGGAACTGGAGGATGATTGGACTGACCTAACTAGTACAAATACTTTCCCCTCTGAGCCATTACTTTACACTCTCACATCCCATGGCCTGGATTATCACATCCAAAATGTATATCATTACTATCTCTGCACACACCTAGGTGATGTCTACCACATTCTATGCAAAGTGGATGGGTATGAGTACTGCTCACGCTACCCTAGTTTTTGGAGCTTGGCGCCCCATCCCAACTATCACTCCTAAACTTTACTACTGGCACACTAGCTGAAGACGGAACTGGGGTTGAACACTTCTGGCTGAACTGTGAACAGTAATTAAAACTATCTATCCTAGCCCTCTTACTCTCTCTTTCTTTCTCTTTAACCTCCTCTTTCTCGATCTGCTGAGCTTGGACAATCAATTTAGACAAGTCTATTTTCTCAATTAATATTACAGTCCTACACTCCTTGACTATACTATTAGATAAACCAGACACAAACTTACTTATCCTAGACCTATTATCAGCCACCACATGAGGAGCATACCTAGCTAGCTGAGTAAACTTAAGCGAATACTCCTTCACACTCATACTTCCCTGCTTCAAATTAATGAACTCCAAAACCTTAGATTCCCTCAACTCCAAAGGAAAGAATCTATCAAAAAAGGCAGTAGCAAACCCCTCCCATTCTATAGGCCTTACATCTACACCCTTATCTCACTTCCACTGCTTATACCAAGTGTAAGCAACATCCTGCAATCGATAAGCAACCAATTCTGCACTCTCACTAGAAGTCACACCCATAATATTTGTTACCTTTTGAACCATATCGAGGAACTCCTGTGGATCCTTATTAGACTTGAATCCTAAAAAAAGGAGGATTCATTCAGATGAAGTCCCAAATCCTAATTGCAGCGGTATTGGCCACTGGAATGGTTGGGATAATGGATAGATGATTATTTTGAGCTATTACTGAGTGAGATAAGGTAGTGAATACAACTCTGAACTCGGCATGAGAAACATGCTCATTTAGGGGATCTTTTAAAATGGGCGGAGGTGCGGGCTGATTCCCATTTCTTATTTCGTTATTCTTTCTTGGAGGCATGGTTTGTAACAGAATAGAGGATAAATTTGAAAGTGAGTTTAAATAGAGCTCATGGTCTTTCGCACGGCATGAACACTGCAAGAAGGGGAACTTTTCCTAAAATGTCTTGTAGTCTCTTGTCCATAAGGGTGGCACACTTCACACCCATGCACAAGACTCTACTCAATGTGTCTTTCAGACTCCCTAGGACACCTTAAAACCTTAAGCTCTAATACCAAGTTTGTAACACCCAAGGAGTACACCCCGGATGCCACACGGTTCTTACGATCACAAGTGACCCCAAGCAAACCCATGAACTGGTACCTGCTGATGAGCACTGAATAATATACTGATAATGATTATGTGTGGAAACTACTAAATATTCTATAAGGTTTTAAATCTAAAAATAATACAGCTGATAACCCAGAAGTCTACAATATATGCTAAAATATTATAATTCTGACTGAAAAGACCAACAATTGGCTGACTGTCTAAAATGTCTGAAAGCCTCTAAAATTGTCTGAAAGAGAGTTGATGGGATAGGCCCCAACTAACTCTAATTGGCTAGCTGAAATAAAATACTGAAATAAATTAAAATAACAACTCTGTCCTCGATAGATAAGGACTTACCACTGTTCATACTGTTGATGTGTTGGTATGTCTAATTATGGTTGGGAGCCTGAGTGTTCGAACCTATGATATCAAATAGATGCTTTCAGCAGTTATCCGCTCCGCACAAGGAACTTATCTACTCCATCCGACTAGTTTCGGGTTCGAATCCCGAGCAACCTACTATCATATCGAAATTATAATTCTCTGTAGAGAAGTCCCTATTTTTCCAATCAACTTCATTAAAAACTTGAATAGATCCACATACACCTTGGTTGAGAACCAGGACCGGAGGGCTTTCCCCCCTTTCTGCCCTACTCTTTGGTCTTAAGAACGCTGGTTTGAAGAATGAGTCATTGCCCTTCTCCGACCCTGATTGCCCAACCTTAGAGCAGACAGCTAATACGTTCCACTTATAGCTTGAGAAATGAGCATGCGATCAGTACTTTGAATGTACTGATATGCTATATGAGGTTAGGCTGAATGTATGGGATAATTGCGCATAAGAATAGTAATAATAGACATGCATGGAAATACTAAAATCTGACTGAATAAGACTAATAACTAACTGGCTAAATAACATGAGATAACTGATGTAAAGATACATGAAAACTATAAAACCTAAGCATGCACGACCAAACATATAACATATTTCTGAAATAGTTTGTAAATTGAAATACTAAAATTTGATAACTGAATAATTAATAACTGTATACTATGCTCAAGTAAAACTGAACTGAGTTCTGAATTGAATATTGAAACTGAAACTATGGGAGGTATCCTCTAACTGACATGCCCCAAAGCTGAGATGATTGGGGTCCAACCTATGACTCTAGTTGGATGGGTGCTAGTACCGTGCCACAGGTACTAACAATGGCTGTGGATTCAGTCCAAATCTAGCTGGTGACCTCTGAGATCATTCCTAAATTAGCGGGTGATCTCTAAGAGCGTCAGTCCTAAATTGGTGGGTGACATCTCATAGCCTATGTTGGCTATGTTGTTCTAGAACTTAGGGATTGATTCTAAGGACCTAGTCCTAACTGATGGGTGAGTTCCCATCCCTAGGTTCAATCGGTGCTGAGTCCAACTCCCAACAAAATTGACTCAAATTATTAAATTGATCTAAGTGTGACTGACATGATAACTGATTGAACTGATATTGCTTATACATTACTGAAACCATTTTGAAAATGCTAAGACTAACTAAACAGCTAAATTTTGGGTATTCATAACCCCAATGACTCGATAGCAATAATAATAGGGACATACTAAAGCTCAAAACCATAACATGAAAGCATTATTCCAAACTCATCAGTTAGGTATTTCATCAAACACATGGGGAACAAGACTTCAACATGGGGATACTTTTAATCATGATGATATAGCACGATCACATCACAAAATCATAAACTGAAGATTTATTCTGAATTCTCATGAACACAATATGGAAACTATGATATTTAAAACATACTATAATGCATTCCACACGAAACCAATTATAATCTTAACTTGAAATTTAAATGACAATAAATTCATGGACTTAAGCATGTAAATAGTTAAATCATGTAATAATCACATAATTTTGATATTAAAACATGGGTTAAGGATTTAACATGTGAATATCACTATTCGAATGTATCAAGGGCAATTTCAGCCAAAATAATTTTTAAACATGATACATAATTGAAACTCTTGAAATTTCTTGGATATAATTCATATTAACATGTAAAAATCATAAATTTGAACTTGAAAATGGGTTCATGGTCTCCATAGGTAAAAAGAGCCCATGGAAGAACATCTAACATACCTTAATTGAAGAATTTATGAAAGTTCTCGGTGATTTTTTAAAGTTTGAGCTTGAATCTTGAAGGGGATAGGGTTTGTTCTTGAGAGGGAGGTTTTATTTTAAGAGATTTTGTGTAAAGATGACCAAATATGCTTTTGGGGGCTTCAAATCTCATATTTTTACGAATTAGGGTGATGGTAAAAGACAAGACTGCCCTTCTGAAATTAAAATTCATAACTGGAATCCCGATTGGGCCCTTAACTCGATGCGCCACAATTGAGGTGACTTGCTATTGTTGAAATCCAAATGTGTCCCAAACCTCATTCAAAAAATCCAAAACTTACTAGAGATATGCTTCTTACACCCCTGAACATGAATCAACTCAAAAACTTACTTGTCGGGGTCAGGAAGGTCACTTTAAAAATCCTCAAATTTAAGAGGCCAAAAATAAAACTAAGTCTCGAACACTTAGCTAAATTAGCTAAATTTTCAGGTTCTAAGCCCCTTGTACAACACTATGGTTAGAACTGAGCTAAGTTAATACGAGGTATTACAATAGTTCTAGTCAATCATTGAATGGAGTTCATGCAACCTTAATCATCCCTAATTCTAATATTTTATTTTCATAGTACTCTCTACTAAGTGCCTCAGCAATTTGATCTTCCATAAAATATAATCTGATATATATAAGACCTTCCTTAACATTGTCTCTAAGAGACTGATGTCCAATATAATAAATATATAGTACAAAAATTTTTCAAATTTGATGGAACTTGTATTATCACAAAAGGCATTAAGACATCCTACATTTATACAAAAATTCATGAGTTGTTGCTTGATCTACAACAATTACACAAGACATGAATTAGCAATAACAAACTCAGCCTTATCAGTAAAAAAAGCTACAGAGCTTTATTTCATAGTGTACAGGTGGTTATATATGATCCAATCAGAGGTATAAATCCCACAGTGCTTTTCTTATCTTTGGAATACCCTATATAAACATCATCAAGTTAACCTACCAAGTTGGAGTTTTACTCTCTTCAAGAATCTTCCCACTTTATTTGCAAATTGCTAGGGAGTTATTGATGAATCAATTTCTTGACTTGTTCCCCCTGTCACTGTGCCCTTAGCTTAAACAATCAGTTAGACCAGGTAGCAAAACCTATTTCTATGCAATCTATTTCTACTTCTTTCTTTTCCTCCTTACATAAACACTACATATCTGAAAAAGTTTTGTTTTTGGTTCTTTCTCGATCTTAGTGTTCTTGTTACAAGTAATTTTTCCCCCTTACTGAAAGAAACTTTGTTCTCTTCCAGTTTTATTCCTTAATAAATATCTAACCATGTGTTAATTGTGCTTGCCTCCTTTCACTCTTGCCCACAAATTAATTTAGGGATTAACTTTAAAAATACAGACAAGCTTGGGTCCTTTCTTATGAGAAAAATAATGAATAAGGTTTGTTTTAGCCCAATGAGGCAACAAGTTATGTGACCTGTTCTCTGACTGGTTTTGTTATTTACTTTATTTCTTTGAGGTCTTATGAAATCTAATTTCTTTGTTAGATTTGTACTTCTGGATCTGCTTTTATTAGCAATTGGAGATTCAGTCGTGGGATGTCCAAGATTGCCATAAATGTAGCATAAATTATTAGTGACAGTGTGACTCTTGAAAAATCCTAATCCAACCTTTTTACTGTGAGTCCTTTCACCTAATTGATGAACAATTCTCGAGGAATTAGTCCATCTTTTTCCCCTTTCCAGATTAATTTCAACCTAGAGATTTCTCGGCTTAACCTATAATATTTTCCTTTTCATTATTATATTTAACCTTGGTCAACTCAAGCTCAAACCTTCTCTGATCATCAGTTTCTATCTTTTTACCTTTTTAAGAAAGAGTTTGTTTAAAGATCTCAAATTTTAGATTAAAATTTGAAGAATTAAGTTGCCTGGCTTGTTCCTTGAGAGTGTTGTTTTCTTTTTCAACAATGTTTTGACAAGTTCCTAGATCAATAAGATCAAACTTAAGACTTGCTAGACTTTTGAATAGTTCATCCCTATTAGAAGATAATTCTTGAAAATCATCTATTAAGTCATTATCAAGGAAATAAGTTTTTCTTTGGAAAATAGATGTAAATTCTTTTTAAGTTTAGGAATACTTACCTCAACATTTTTATCTTCATCTTCTATGTCCAAATCTCCAATTTCTATTAGAGCAGTTTCATCTACCTTTTCTCATTTGGTCCTTCAGAGTCAAATCCATAAGCAGCCACCATATAGCAGATTCTTCCTTTTCTCTTTTCTTATCCCTTTCTCTTAATTCTTTCTCAACTCTTTATTTTCTCTATTCAATTTCCCAAATAGGACAATCTCTGACTTGATAATCAATTTTACCTCACTTATAACACCCAATGGGATTGTCATTGGAATGCCTTTTACTACTTGTTCTATTTTTTTTTTTTTGAAGACTTTGCTAAATTTTTTTGTTATAAAAGCCACTTGTTCTTTAGTCAGTTCCACTTCCCCATCACTGATTGAAGCCTTTAGGGCCAAAGTTTTTTCAGGAGCTGGCTTTTCATTCTTGGCTTCATCAATTTGCATCTCATAAGTTTTCAGGTTATCCACTAATTCATCCAAAGTCATACTAGTTATATCCTTTGCCTCCCTAATCGCAGTAGCCTTGATATCCCATTTGGATTTTGTCAAGAACCTCTACACTTTCTCAACTTGCTCCTCAGTAGTGATGACTTTTCTTAAAGAGGAAAATTGATTGGTTAAAGCAGTGAGTCTTAACATCATCCGATGAAGAGATTCATTGTCCTTCATCTTAAAAGCTTCATATTCAGTAAAGAGAAGAGAAAATCTAAATTTTCTCACTTGCGTGGTGCCCTCATAAGTATTCACCAATGTATCCCAAATTTTTTGGCAATGGTGCAAGTAGTCACTCTGTTGTACTCAGCTAGACCTAGTCCACACACTAAGATGTTCTTGGCTCTTGCATTTTTCTTTTGTTCCTCTAAATCATTAGCAGTAAATTCAATTCTCACCTTTTTAACTTGTTCGCCATCTTCTAACTTCATCGGGTTATTTGGACCTTCAGTAGTTCTGTCCCACAACTCATAGTATTCTCCTTGAATAAACATTTCTATTCTAGCTTTCCACTAAGAAAAATGAGTACCATAAAAAAGAGGAGTCCTAGTAATGGATTGTCCTTCACTGTGACCAGTAGGGGGTGCGGAATTCATCATAGTGATCTTTTCTTAGGTGTTAACCTTATGTAAGATAACCTCTCTCCGATACGATATATTATAGTTCATGACCTATTAATTACTTTATTTTAGCTTAACAATTGCCTATCACTGAAACAGGTTGACTAACGTGTTCCTATCTATCTAAAACAGAAGTAATTGCATAGTGATGTTTACGTGGAAAAACACCCGACTCAAAGAGGAGTAAAAAACCACGACCTGTACCTCTATAGGATTTAACCCCAACTCCACTAAGACAATTGATCCTCAACAATTAACAAAAGACTCTTGTAATGTAGGAATTAAACTGTAACTCCTATTTCTATAAAAACACAAACCTTCTCAAGGTGATTGTTCCTAAGTCTTTGAGTTCCCAAACTTGAAGAAAAAGCTAAATAATACTACTCAAGAACCAACCTAATACATAAATTCTAACACTCCTTAAATCTAAGTATTAGGAACAGGTTTCACTCAAGCTGCTTCAAGCTTTGGAACTTCACGCGCAATTCGTCGCTATGTTGCTATCTTTGTGAGTGCGTGAGTAACGAAATGAGTTACTCCATCAATATATAATAACACTTCAAAGAGTCCTTCCAAGTGTCGGTCTTCTACCTTGCTTTGGACTTCTTTAATACAACAGAGTTTCTTATCATCTCAAAGTCCTTCTTCGAGTACAACTCTTGCATGGGTAAAACTCTTTCATCAACTTGATCTCCCTGTTTGAGTGAAACTCTTTCCATTCAGCTTATCAATACAGTGTTGTATTCAACTACAACTTCTTCTTTTTTCACATGTGATCCATCAAGAGAGCGTATCCATTCTCAAGAGAGCTTATCTATTCAAGCTTTAGCGAACCTCGTTTGTTTTCCTTCGTGACTGTCTTCATGTGATTGAACCAACTTGAGTAACATGTTTCATTTATATGTCAATCATTGAAACATTCATTGATCTAACACACTTCTCAAAAACTTTAGAAACAAGTTTGAACACATCTAAAAATAATTAATTGAAAGGGTCATATAGGAAAAATTATATTAATGCTTCTTGATTTAGAAAGGAGCGCAGCTAATATGGGATATCTAGTTTAGAAGATGATCAACTAATTTGGGATGGATTTAATACAATCTATTATATTCATTAAAATGATACTGTTGGATTGAGGGATGTTTATGATCCAAGCAACTCATTCTTGTCCTCTACCAACCTCTATTGCCTTTGAATAACGATATTTCAATCAACTATCAGACTTATTTAGAATAATAGTAAACCAAGACACAAAACAATTTCATAAGATTAACTTTTTGTTCAGCCATGCATGAGTTGACAAAATCATCTATGATTTGATATTAATGATATCTACAACGGCAGATTAATATGAATAACCTATTGTCCAGTTTTTGTTTCCTCCTATGAATATGAGTATTACTTTTGATGTTAAACTTTAACTGATTTATTATAGCACCAATATTTTGGTAATAACTATAATATGCAAGAAAGTAGGTGGCATAAAAACTTGATTAACACCTTAGTTTATAAAAATTAACAAAAAAGGAATGATGATCCTCTTAACCTATGGTCAAATTTTTAATTACACACTTAACCGTAGGAAAGGTTCTATTAGCCTCTTAAGTTAATCGTATATGAATATACATAATTATAATAATATTAGAAGTGATATATCTAAAATAAAGTTTATCCTCAACAATTAGTTATCATATGAATTGAGGGTAGAGAGTCACACTGGTGCAAGAGGGATTATTTGAACCTCTTAAGGTAAAAATAGAAATTAGGTTATGTTGAAAATTTCTTTTAGTTACTGTCGTAGTTTTTAAGAAAATAAGTTATTTAATTTAGGATGAATTTGAATTTTGGATTTTAGAGTAGCCTGTTTTAGTTGTTGAGAATCTTTCGGGTTTTAAATTTTAAGTTATGCAGATTTGTTGTTTCAAGTTGGCTATTTAAACCTTGTTATGCTTAGTAAAATTATTCAAAGCTAGTCAAAGCCTTTCAATCCATTAAGAGTCATTTTAACACTTTTTTCCTCACCATCTTTTCTTTAAAATAACCAACAGTGGTCAGGGCTACCCATTTTAATCAGTGCTTATTTTCTATGTTTCAACAAATATAGATTTTAAACAACAATCTTGATCTCTTTGAATGCCCAAAAAGATTCACTGATAAAAACTATCAAGTTTGATCAGTGAAAATGAAATTATATTTCAAAACCTATGATTTATGTGATGTTGTGAAGGAAAAAAAATCCTTCCAACAACATTTTCTGTTAAAGTACGAGCCCTACTAATTTTAATATTATACTCTATTGATTGCCTATCTGTGGAACAAGTAAGTAAACGTGGTTCACAGAAGTAAAAGTTGAACACAGTATTTTTAAGTGAAAAACACCTAGCTCAAGAAAGGTGTTAAAATCATGACCTGTACCTCTACAGGATTTAACCCAACATCATTATAACTCTTGAGCCACAACAACCAACAAAATTACAAGACTTCTTGTAAACTAGGAATTAAAACTTGTAACTCCTATAACTACAAAAACATAAATCTTCCCAAGATAAGTGTTCCCAAGTTTTCTACTTCTCCAACTTAAAGACACAACTCCTAACTCAGTTTATAGATCACTGAGACTAGAATGACTCATTACAACTCAAAGAACCTACTTACTACAAACAGTCTAAGACTTGTTAAATAAGGGACCAGGTTCTTTTTCAAGTAAATGAACTGTTTTGCTGATTGTTGATTATCTTGCCAGTGTATGAGTGAATGCTTTGAAAGTCATTTCTTCTATTTAAACCAACAACTGATAGAGTCCTTTAGCTGATGTATATGTCTATCCTCATTAGGACTCCCAGGTAGTTTCACTCATTCTTTTCTGCCTTCTCTTCCTTTTGTTGTTTGAATAGGACTCTTCTTGATTATCTCATAATTTGTGCAAGACTTCTTGTTCGACTGAACTTCTTTAAGATTTCTTGTTCAACTCAATTTTTTTAAGACTTCTTGTTCAACTCAACTTCTGCACAACTTCTTGTTCAACTCGACTTCTGTTGTAATAAGTGTTATCCATTCCTATTTTGCATGCAGAGTCATCTTTTCAATAACTTGCCTGCAGCTTTGTTCACTTAGATGGAACATCTTGCACAACATATTTCATTCATATGTCCATCATTAAAACTTCACAGTCCCTAACAAATTTCCCCTTTTTGATGATGACAAACTTAGCAACTCATCACCCAGTTATTCAATCCTGCCGTACCCAGTAAAGGATTCAAAATAGAAAATCACATAATGAAATAAGTTAAGTTAGTTTGGTTATAAGAACTGTATAATCTGTTCTTTCCCCTTTTGAAATCATCGAAAAGCTGGAACACTATGTGAAAATAGTTTAATAATTCATAACATCTGGGGCTATTACTAAAACAATCAAGAATCAAAGCAAGAGAACAACCATGCATTAAGAAAGCAGAAGCAAAACACATTAAGCAGAAGAAAATCCATTGCAGTCATAGAACAAGGTACTATTTATCATAAACCAATAGTAGCATCTAAAGAGAAATAACTTGGACCCAAAGACAGTAAGGAAAGATGACTAAGGAACTAAGAAGGGATTAAGTGGATAATGAAGAGGGAATAAGGGAGGTCAGCTTCCAAATGATATCAATATTATCAGCTCTTTCCTTTTCCAAGGTAGCTGAGAGGGAAGAAATTTGGGCTTGAAGGACCTGTTTCTCCTCTTCATGAGTAGCTTGGGCAACTTCCAGTGCAGTTTGTGCCACTTCAACTTCACCTTGCTTGACAGCAGGAGCATTTCTCAACTGTTGCATGGGGTTTTCAGCAGTCCTCATAGAAACAGGTAACATAGAATGGTTCACAGATCCAATAACATCCTTTGTGGTCGGCAGTGACCTTACTTTGATAAGAACATGAAAATTCTTAAAAATAGGTGCAAGCCAAAACTCATATGGCAAAGCATGACTATTTGTATCTTTGACTAGAATCCTTTGCATGTGTTTGATGATGAGTCAGGGAAGATCTATTGGTATTTCAGAATCTAACAACTCCTTTAAAGAGAGATCAAGGAAATTAGCAAGTGTTCTCCTTTCTTGTCTAGGAAGCATCATTTTATGAACCACATCAAAATAGAGTTGATAGAGGGGAGACATCTTATTCTTTAGGACCCTACAATGAGAAAGAAGAAAGGGATTTCTAGATAATTTCCTGGAAAAATCAAGAGCTGATGAAAGATTATCAAGAGGAGGCCAAGAAACCTTCACATAATGTCCCCAACCTCTAGAAGGAATATGCAGAATTCTACCTAGATCAGCAGGATAAAGGTTTATGGTTTTCCCATGAACAGTGGTTGAGACCATCTCCCCAATGGAAACTTCATTTGTGTAAAATTCATAGATTTCATTTTTTCCAAACTTTCTTTATTGATCGCCTTGCAAAAATAGATATGACCACCCCTATGCTATCAAATTGGTGACCAAGATATGTATATCAGGATCCCCAAAACCAGTAACAACTCTACACCTAGCCAACTTTTATTTTTAAAAGTGGAAAACATGATCTGATTGAGAAGCTTTGTCAGCAGGAGTATCAACATCAATATCAAAGTCAAGATTTGGATCAATGTTAGTAGAAGGACCAGGAGGAGTATTAGGAAGAAATTCAGAATCTAAGTCAGATGAGTCAGAAGGAACAGATTTGGTTACTCGTTTCTTCAGACGTGAATTAGACTTTGATGAATCTTTGGAGGAAGCAGAGGCTTTGACTGTAGCGGTGGATTTTGAGGATGAGAAAGTTTTGGAAGTGGGTTTTGGAGTTTTATGAGGTAATGATGGTTTTGTAGTTTTAGCAATAATGTGCTTCAGTTTTCTTTTGGAACGAAGAAGAATATCAGAAGATGAATCACAAGGAAGTGGAGAAGCAGAAGGAGATACCTATTTTCTTTTATTAGCATGAAGTGCTTCTTCCAAGGAAGCCTCTCCTTATTTTTTCTTTCCCCTAGTGTGTGAAGTATGAGGTGTAGGGTGAACAGGGGAGGGTTCAAATCGTACATTATCAACAATATCAATAGAGGTGAGAGAGGATTTTTCTTTAGTCTTAGATTTGCTTCATCTTAGAACCAGGTTAGCAATAGGGATATCATCTTGATCAAGGATCTGAAGAGGGACAAGAGGTGGAAGTAAGGGTAAAAATAATGGTGGAGGATTATCAAAGAATTTTGAAAAAGGGTTTTTTAGGGTTTTTAATATTTCAAAATTTGATAACTTGACAGTGATGGAGGGAGAGATGAGTGGAGGTAGGGTGATGTTTGGGTGAAGTATAATGGCTTTGGAAGTATTAGTAGTAGAGTCAGTGGATGTCTTGGAGAAAGATGATGCCACAGTGAAATTTGTGATGACTAGTGATTTCTTTATGGAGATAAGAGTGTGAATGAGGATAAAGAAAGAAAATGTATTTAAGGAGAAGAAGAGGAAGATGAATCGTGGATGAGTTGTGTTTGGAAAAGAAAACTTAATGATGACTTGGTTCAGTTCTGATGGGAAAGGACTGACTGCCTTTTTTTAAAAAGAAGGCTTTTGGATTTTTAGCGGCTTAGGGGTAACGGAAGGAAACATTTAGATAACCTATTTGTCTTCAAACTACTATGGCAAACAATAATCATACCTGGTTTCTGACTAGTCAATGAATAAAATTGCGTTGATGTTCCAATCTAACTGCAAAATCAATACATAGCTAAGTCAATTTATCTTAAAATCTTTGAATTAGGATACACAATAAACATGTTTGATACTGAATTACCCAACAATCACTTAAGAGCAGTTTATACTAGTCAATCATTGAGGGAGATTTATGCCATTTTAATCATCCCTAAGGCTAACCTGTTCTTTTTAAAGTGTTCTCTACTTAAAGCCTTAGTAAATGTGACAGTAATTTGTTCATCAGTGGAATAAAACATAATTGATATATGACCTTTTTCAAGATTATCTCTAAGAAAGTGATGTCTAATATAAATATGCTTGGTTCTTTTATGTTGAACAAGATGCTTAGCTATGTTAATAGCACTTGTATTATCACAAAAATTGGGAACACAACCAACATATATACCAAAATCCACAAGTTGTTGCTTAATCTATAGTAATTGAGCACAACAAGAACCTGCAGCAACATATTCAGCTTCGGCAGTAGACAAGGCTACTGAATTTTGCTTCTTAATGGACCAGGTAATCAAACATGATCTATGGAAGTGTGCCATGCCTGCATTGCTTTTCCTGTCTACCAAATATCCTGCATAATCAGCATCGGAGTATCCTACCAAATCAAAGTTACTATTTAGGATACTATAATCCAAGATCACTGGTTCCTTTCAAGTATCTGAAGATTCTTTTCATAAATTTTAGATGTGATTCTTTTGGCTTTGCTTGAAACCTAGCACATAGCCTTACACTAAACACAATGTCAGGCCTTCTTGCAGTGAGGTACAATAATGACCCTATCATAACTCTATACATCTTTTGCTCCATATTAGAACCTATTTCATCCATATTAAGCTTTGTGGCAGTGGCAATGAGAGTACTGATTTCTTTTGCCTCCTCCATGGAGAATCTTTTGAGAAGCTCTTTGGTATACTTCTATTAATGGACATTGTCCTTGATGCTGACTATTTTATTTGCAAACCTTAGAAGTAATTCAGCTCCTCTATTATGCTTATCTCAAATTCACAGCTCATGAGTTTGGCAAACTCATGAGTCATATTCATGTTAGTTGATCCAAATATAATGTCATCCACATATACCTGCACAACTAACAAATCCTTTCCATTAGTTTTTAAGAAAGGGGTATTGTCAATTTTACCTCTAGTATGCCCATGTTCCAGTAGAAATTTTGATAATATCTCATACCAAACCCTTGATGGTTGTTGCAACCCATACAAAGCCTTATTCAGTTTATACACATGATCAGGAAACTCTATACTTTCAAATCCTGGAGGTTGCTTAACATAAATTTCCTCCTTGAGAATGCCATTTAAGAATGCACTCTTCAAACCCATCTGATAGAGAATAAACTCTATTTAAGCAGCAAAGGCAACAAGTAATCTTATAGCTTTAGGTATTGCTATAGGAGAAAGAGTCTCATCAAAGTCAATTCTTTCTTCTTGGTTGTATCCTTGAACCACCAATCTTGCCTTGTTTCTTGTGACTGTTCCATGCTCATCAATTTTATTTCTGTACACCCACTTAGTCCCCATTACTGATCTATCTTTTGGGATAAGAACGAAGTGTCATACCTTGCTTCTCTCAAACTGAATTAATTTTCCTGAATGGCTATGATCTAATCACCATCAAGCAAAGCTTCAGTTACCTTCTTTGGCTCAATATCTAATAAGCATGCCTTGAAGGCACATATACTTCTCAATCTAGACCTTGTAGTGGTCCCAGATATGAGATCAGTGAGAAAATTCTCAATAAGGTGTGATCTTTAATACTTGTATTCTTTTGGGATGAAGCCTAGTGAGTTACTAGGATCACTACTAATGTTCTGAGCTGGGGTAGTTTGTGGCTCATTTTCCCCTATTAAATTTTCTCCATGTTTGGTAGCTCCAGTTGAACAACCGTGTTGTGTAACCTATTCCTCAGTGTCAGTTCCTTCCTACAGGTTAGTTTTAACACAGGATTCATCAAAGATAATATACATGCTTTCTTCAACATAGTTAGTTCTATTGTTTAAAACCCTATAAACCTTACTATAGAGAGAATAACCTAGGAAGATTCCCTCATCACTTTTAGCATCAAATTTTCCCAAATTATCCTTTCCATTATTGTGTCTGAAACATTTACAACTAAAGGTTCTAAAGTGAGAAATATTAGGCTTCCTTTCTTTTAGTAATTCATAGGGAGTCTTCTCTAACATAGGTCTGATCATGCATCTATTTATGATATATGTTGTTGTACTTATTGCCTTAGCCCAACGGTTTTTAGAAATATTTGCTGCAAGCATCATTGTTCTAGCCATATCTTCCAAGGTTCTATTTTCCCTTTCCACCACTCCATTTTGTTATAGTGTTCTAAGAGCTGAGAAGTTATGATCTATACCATTTGTTTAGTAGAGTTCCAAGAACTTTAAATTCTTAAATTCTGTATCATAGTCAGACCTTATGGAAATTAATGAAGTGCCCAGTTTCTTTTTAATTTTCTTAATGAAGATTTCAAAGACATCAAAGGCATTTTCTTTAGTAGCTAGAAATAAAGTCCATGTGAATCTGGAATAATCATTAATAATTACAAAAACATACCTTTTTCCACCTCTGCTTTGAAGTCTCTTGGGTCCACATAAGTCCATATGAACTAGGTCAAGGCACTTGGTATTGCTCACATGGTTCTTTGACTTAAAAGAACATCTTACTTTCTTCCCCCTTACACATGCATTACTTAACTTTTCTTCCTTGAACTTAGTCTTGTGTAATCCCAATACCATGCCTTTGGAGAAAAGTATGTTTAGTTGTTTCAGACTTGCATGACCAAGTCTTCTGTGCCAAAGGAGAGGATCATTTTATATAGCACTTAGACAAGTTAACTCAGGTCCTGGTAGTGTCATGATGTAAGCTTTGTATATATTTCTATATCTCCTTATAGTGAGCATAATCTCTTTGGTGTCCATTTTTTTTACCTTGAGTCTGCAGTAGTAAAAATAACTTTATTAGCTTTGTCACACAGTTGTGAGATGCTCAATAGGTTATGCTTTAATCCTTCTACAAGATAGACATCCTCCAATGCTTTTTTGACTTAGATGAGCCAATCTTTCAAACTCTAGTAATGATTCCCTTTTTTCCATCACAAAAAGAAACTCCTCCTCCATCTATTTTGGAGAGTAAAAGGAACTTTTTCTTATCACCAGTCACGTGTCTTGAGTAAGCACTGCCTAAGTACTAGTGCCTTTTACATCCTTTCACCTTCTCCTGCATAAGAAATCAATGGTTAAAATTATGAACCCAGACAAGCTTGGTCCTGTTTTATAAGTGAAGATGAATTAAATTTCTTCTAGTCCATGCAGGCAACATGTAGTGCAACCTATTTCTCTGACCAGAATTGGTTTTGTTCTTTTTGGTCTGAGAAAATCTATAAGCCAGGTTTTGACTATTTTATCTACTTTTTGCAGCCACTGGACATTCAGTAGGGGGATGTCCAAGGTTGCCACAAATATAACATAAATCTTTAGGGTCATCAATACCTTTGTGGAATCCCAAACCTGACTTTTCATTGTTATTTCTTTCACTCAATTTGTGAACAATTCTTGAGGATTTTGTCCATCTGTTTGCCCTTTCAATATCAAGTTTTAGTTTAGAAGTTTCTTGACTCAACTTATTCATTTTTTCAGTTAAATCATGTCATTCTTGTTTGAATTTAACTAGCTCAAGTTCAGCATTTTTTTATTCTTTACTCATGGCCTTTTTCCCATTTTTAGTGAGAGTTAATTTGAGAACTTCAGACATTAGATCACTGTTTAAGATCTCAAGTTCTGCAACCTATTTCTTGAGAGTGCAATTTTCTTTGTCAACTGTACCTGTGCAAGCCTTTAAATTAATGAGATCAAATTTGAGGCTAGCAAGATGTTGAACAATTCATCCCTATCAGAGGTTAGCTCTTGGAAATCATTAATCAATGCATTCATGGGGTGTGAGGTAGAAATTAGGGATTGGTCCTAGTTTCTGTATTTTTACAACACTGTACTCAGATTTTAAACCTTATAATATACGTTAAATGCTATATCTGAAGTTCTACAAACCAAAATTCCGTTCAAAAAGTTTCTTGAACTCCCTAATCTCTTAGCAAATACTATATCATCTCAAATCCTTGAGCCACCACCCTCGTAAAACATACTATTTATCTAGACCACTACCTGAAAGAATTTTCAAAATTATTTTCTGGGAGAAACTTAACCCGGATTTCCTTAAGCTAGAGAATGGTGTAGCGATGGAAAGGGTCGTTATAGTCCTACGCTATACAAGGAGATGAAAAATATCTACTTCAACTAGTGAAATTCTATATGTGAAATATGGGGAGAATAGATTGTATGTAATAATTTTCTTAAGCTATCACTATAAAGAATTAATAAAGTGTATAAGTTTGTCAAGAGAAAGAGGTTTTGGGGAGGAGAAGTAGCTTTTTAGGAGGAATTGAATGTGTATATTTTGGACATTTTCAAGAGAATTTAAAGTATACCTATGTTTACTAATTTTTTAAAACTATCACAATGAAGAATAAATGCGGTGTATAAATTTTTCTGATTAGGTAGTTAATCCATCATATCATGAAAGTCAATTCATATAACAACTAATAAGTCGATAAACATGAAATATATAAGTGATAAGATGTAGTCATAAGCCAAACTCAATCCTAAAATGCTACCTCATAAAACTTAAAAATTTGTCTATGCTATAGAAGGACATGAGCCATCTCCCTCTCTCAACAAGTGAAAAATTCAAAATTAGGACCCTACTTTCAAATAAGTAAAAAATAAGAAAAAGTAATTAATTTAATATTTCTTATCATACTTGTAAAATCTGATGATACTACAAGTGTAAACAACGATATCATATTCAATGAAATTCTACGAGTGGGTTATGGGGACAGTAGAATGTATAAAGTAATTTTCTCAAGTAATCACTAAAAAATAAAAATAACGTACAAGTCTATATTGACGAAAATTCAAATAATAGCTCACATCATGATTATTATCATATTGAAGAAATTTGAGGTTATTAATATCATAACTGAGTTGATTGTTCATCATATTGACTTGGTTTTGTGCTTGCATCCTCTTCTTATTTATTCATATTCATGGAAATCGGTATCACTTAGAAACACTTTATAAAACCATTGACCATTATCTGGAGAGGTAAATGAGATACTTTATAAATTCCTTAACCAGAGAACAATATCTAGAGATGTGAGTTGAGATATGGGAAGGTATACTTGTTGGGAACCTCTGATGGGTCTTATCTAGAAGAGTTGAGGTTCGAAATGTGTATACAAAAATCTATGTGATGGATTGCATTTCACATCATCATTTTGTTTCATTTCATTGCATTACATTATTGTATCTTACCTTATTTTTGTTGTTTCATAGTTACTTTTCTTAGTTATATTATGTCTGTAATTTTTCCTTATTGCCTTATATCTGTAGAGTACATTCTCTTTTGATCACCTTATTTTAGCCTAGTTGTTGCCTATCGATGAAACAGGTTGACTAACGTATTTCAAACTATCTCAAACAAGTAAATAACACTGTGATTTTTCAAGTGGAAAACACCCAGCTCTAAGAGGTGTAAAAAATCAAGACCTGTACCTTTACAAGATTTAAACCCAACTCCACTAAATCACTTGAGCCTCAATAATCAACAAATTATAAGACTCTTGTACACTAGAAATTATAAACTTCTAATTCCTACTTCTACAAAACACAAACCTTCCCAAGGTGTATGTTCCCAAGTATTCGAGTTCCCCAAATTGAAGAAAATAACTCAGTTTATACTTTACTGAAACTAGAAATAGATAAACAGTACAACTCAAGAACAAACCATATACATAAAGTCGAAGACTCCTTAACTCTAAGTAATAGGAACATGTTCAACTATGACTACTTAAAGCTTTTGGACTGCAGATATAATTTGTCGATGATTGCTATCTTTGTAAGTGTATGACTATTAGTTTTACTTCCTCTAATTAACAATAACTCTTCAAAGAGTCCTTCATGTCATCAATTTTTTTTTATCTTTGGTTGGACTAGTTAACTCATCAGAGTTTGTTGTTAAGTTAAGTCCTTTTTTAAGTCAATCTCCACATCTAAGTGAAACTCTTTATTTCGCTTATCTTCAAGTATTGTACTTAAACACAACTTCTTCTTTTTCACATGTGATCAATCATTACGATTGTATCAACTCCTAATCTCAAGCATTATTGACTTGTCATCATCTTCCAATGAAAAACTTGTGTTACCTTGACTCTGTACCTCTGTTCAGTGGACCATTTCAAAGTGGACCATTTCAACTAACATGTTTCATTTGTCATGTCAATCACCAAAATCATCCCAAAAAATTCCCTGTTTTCGGTGATGACTAATTTTTGCCATTGTCCAACTGCTGACTTTTTCCTGTAGGCATGATGTCATGAACTTTTTAATAAAAAACAAGTTAGTTATGCATTATAAAAATTTCACACCTCAAGTCTTCCCCCTTTTGGCATCATCGAAAAGTAACCGACCCTAAATTAGATAAGTGCAATGCTACTCAAATCATGGGCATTAGGGCTATCACCAAGACAATCAATATAAGCGCAAAATAAGAAAGCAATGTAGTAGTCAAGATATTAAAATATTAAGCATAGGCAAAGGAGATTTCATTGATATAGAATAAAAAAATCTACTATCAAGTACCAAAAAGAAAGCATATGAAGAAATCTAGGCGCTGACAAGAGAGTAACAAAACAGAGAAAATCCTAGGGGCTCTAGAGAACAAGGCTGAAAGGATTAGTGGAACAGGTCAGATAAGCTTTGTCAACTTGCAAATGAACTCAATATTTTTGGCCCTTTCTCTGGAAATATCAGCTTCCATTGCCTATATCCAAGCTTGAATGTCTTATTTTTTGAGAGCATGTGTGACTTTTGCTTCATCTAATTCAGCCAAAGCATCAGCTAAATCATTTCTCAATCTGTACATTGGTGTGTCTGTCTGTCTCATAGAAATAGGTAAGTTAGAATGGTTCAATATCCCAAATATATCCTTTGTAGTTTGGAGAGATCAAACTTGAACCGGAATAATATATTCTTCAATGACTTGTACAAACCAGAACCCATAAGGAAGAACACGAGCCCTTTTATCATCCTTTAGTAACACCCTTTGCATATGCTTAATAATAAGGCTAGCCAAATCAATTTTTACATTAGTATAACTTCATCAAGGTAAGATCTAAGTAGTTAGATTTAGTCCTTCTCCCTTTTTAGGGGATCATCACTTATGGACCACGTCAAAGTAGAGTTGATGAAGAGGGGAGATTTATTTTTTAGGGACATAGTGATGTTTAGCTAGATTTGAATTCCCAGAAAACTTCCTAATAATGGCAAAATATGAAGATAGTTTGTCTAAAGGAGGCCACCTAAACTTGACATAGTGATACCACCCTCCCAAAGGAATATAAAAATGCATGTAATGTCTTCAGCCACCAAGTTAAAAGACACAGTATGCATAGTAGTGGTAAATATATTTCCTTTAGCTGCTCCATTTGTATACAACACATATACTCAGGTCTCCCAAATTTATGCTAGGTCTCACCTTAAGGAAATAAAGTGGACCAGCCTTAAAATTAGAGTTTATTTAAGAGAATTCCCATTTCAGGACCTCCATATCCAGTGATAAAACGACCATGAATGAATTGTCGCTTCTAAAAGTATAACACATGGTCCAAATGAGCATCCACAATTGCAGAGGTGTGGTTATCAGTGGGGGGGGGGGGGAATATCAAGCTCAATATCTGGAGATAAAGGCTTAGTATATTCAATAGCTTTAGATTCAAAGGAAGGAATATGTTGTGGAGCCTGCTTCTTGGATTTGGTTTTAAAGAAGTTTTGAATGTAGAAGCAGGCTGAGGATGCTTTTTAGAAGTGGGCTTTATCGAGTAGAAAGAAATATTAGAAAATATGGGATCATTATATGTAGAAGTTTTAGGAACAGAGCATTTAAAAGTCTTCCCTTTTCAAATAATTCAAAGAAGGACATCAGAATTAGAAGGGGGAGTCATAGGGCATGAATAAGAGGTTATCTTTATTTTCTTGCTTAAAGAGTAGCCTCAAGAGAAGCTTCTTCTTGCCTTTTACAATTTCGGGCATGAGGAGTAATACTAAGGGTAGGGTTAGATTAGGCTGGAATTACTTGTTCACAATTTGGAATAGGGATACGATCCCCAGATGCATTGACTATAGGATAGTAAAGGTGTCGTGGAGTAGCTTTAGGAACAAATTTTGTTATGGAAGGGGAAGAAGGCTTAGTATCAAGGAGAAGTTTTTGTAGTGGAGTAACATTTTGGATAGTGCCTGAGGAAAAAGACTTGTGAAAAGAAGGATCTGGGGCAATAGAACGCAACATGGTTGTGAAATCATACAATCAAAATTGAAAAAGAGATTTATGAAACTAGGGCAAAATCATGTTGAATGATAAGTGAGGTCATAGGATGGGAGGATGTAGTGGAGTCATTTTTAGGAGGGGATTATGATTTTTGAGAAGCCATTGCTATGAACTCAGAGATTTTCAAGGATGGAATAGGTAAGGGAGGTGTTTTTAGAAAGAGATAGGAGATCTTGGAGAATAAACGAGTCGGGTTTTATAGCATAAGCGATGAATTGGATTTTGAAAAAGAAAAGTAAAAATGAAGTGTATAGGTGTAAGTGGGTATGTTAGGTATATTTAAGGGGTAAAAGGAGATGTGACCCTTGGTAGAGGTGGCAATATCTTTTTCAGAGAAGAGAGACTTTTGAGATTTTGCCGGTTACAAGTCTCCCTTTTAAATAAATGAAACACAAGTGCTTAGATATTCCATAATACTTACTTAATAAGTGATTTAAGTAAATCATACCTTGACATCTCCATGAGTTCCAATTCCCTAGATTTCTCAGATACTATATGACTTAAAAAAATTATCATCATATTGGAATTGAGACACACAAATAAATGTACAAGACTGAAAAGATTAGCTAAAATTTTAGGAATAGGTTAATTGATCTAGCCAATCATTGAGGGTAGGTTATGCAATCTTAATCATCCCCAATTCTAACCTATTTTTCTCAAAAAGTTCTCTACTTAGTGGCTTAGTGAAAATATCAGCAATTTGATCTTCAGTAGAACAGAACATGATAGATACAAGACCCTTTTTAACATTATCTATAAGAAAGTAGTGTCTAATAACAATATGTTTAGTTATTTTTTATGTTGAACAGGATCCTTTGTAATATTATTGGCGCTTGTATTGTCACAAAAAATAGGAACACATCCCACATCCATACCAAAATTAATGAGTTATTGCTAAATCCATAACGCTTGAGCACAACATGACCCAGTAGTTACATACTCAGCCTCAACAGTAGATAGAGGTACGGAGTTTTGTTTCTTAGTGGAGTAGGTTAATAGACATCATCAAAGAAAGTAGGCCATATTTATGGCGCTTTTCCTTTCCACTAAATAGCTTGCATAGTCAGGATAAAAATATCCCACCATCTTAAAATTGCTACATTTGGAATAACAAATACAATGATTGGTGGTTCCTTTGAGATACGAAAAAAATCTGCTTCACTGATTTGAGATGGGATTCCTTGGGATTTGCCTGAAACCTTGAACATAATCCCAAACTAAAACAATATTAGGTTTGGTAGCTATGAGATAAAGTAGAGAACCTATCATTCCTCTATATAAATTTTTATCCACTGATGGACTAGTTTCATCCATGTCTAGCTTGGTGGCGGTGGCAATTGGTGTGCTAATATCCTTTGCTTCTTCCATAAGGAACCTTTTGAAAAGTTCTTTTACATACTTTTGTTGATGAATCATGGTTCCAGAAGCTATTTGTTTGATTTGCAACCCTAAGGAAACATTGAGCTCTCCTATCATACTCATCTCAAATTCACAACTCATGAGTTTGGCAAAGTCATGAGTCATGTTAATGTTTATGGAGCCAAAAATAATGTCATCAACATACACTTGCACAATTAACAAATCCTTCATATTTGTTTTTAAGAAGAGAGTGTTGTCGATTTTACCTCTAGTATACCTATGCTCCAAAAGAAATTTTGACAATCTTCCATACCAAGCTCTTGGAGCTAGGTTTAGTCCATATAAAGCCTTGTCAAGCCTGTAAACATAATCAAGAAATTCCTTACTATCAAAACCAGGAGGTTGTTTCACATAAACTTCCTCCTTTAAAATACAATCCAAGAATGCACTCTTTACATCTATTTGGTAAAGTATGAATTCCTTATAAGTAGCAAAGGACATAAGAAGTTTTATTGCATCAAGTATAACAATAGGGGAAAAGTCTCATCAAAGTTTATGCCTTCTTCCTGATTGTATCATTGAACCACCAACCATGGCTTATTCCTTGAAACTATTCCATGATCATCAACTTTATTTATATACATCCACTTAGTTCTAATCATAATTCTGCCTTTTGGCGGTAGAAGTAGGTGCCAAACTTTGCTTCTTTTAAGCCGGTTTATCTTCTCTTGCATAGCTATAATTCAATCAGCATCAAGAAGTGCTTCATCCATCTTCTTTGGTTCAATCACAGAAAAGAAGGATTTGAAAGCATACATGCCCCTCCATCCAAATCTTATGGTGATTCCAGAGGTGAGATCAGTGAGAACATTTTCAATAGGATGAGTGTCACGCCTCAACTCCTATTAGGGCGGACAGGCACCCGTAGTCCTAAAGCCATGAGAAAACCAATCCATAGCCTTGTACTTTTCATGCATGTAACTATGACAACCAAAGGTTCTAACCAACATGATATTATGTATCGATGAGAATAATTACATAGGCAAGAACAAATATATATATACAACACTTGGCCGTTGGGGCCACCACGTCTAAAGACAAATACTACCATAACTTTACATTAGTGTACAAAGCCTCTAAAAGATACATAGACTTATTTAGGGTCGGGACAAACCCCCGCCCTACTCTAGACTCACTGCATAATACCAAAATATATGGAATACACTCGAAAAACCTTAAATCAACCTGGAGCTTACCAATAGTAGCTGAAAAGCTTGCGCTCCTACTAGTGAGTTGTATGAGCTGAATTACCTGGGCATGAAGCATGAAATGCAGGTCCCCTATGAGGGACGTGTAAGGCTGAAGGTAATAACATACAATACAAGAGCTCAACAGAAATCAGTTATAAGTCTATAAGTAGTACTAGTAGACCACCTTTATATATACTTGTGGGACTACATACATTACATTCCTTTTTTCATTTTTTACCTTTCTTACTTCATAGTCTTTGTAAGCCATATATAATACAAATGACCAGCTGATCAATGGTAAATATATAAATTAGGATCGGCCTATGCTAGGCTTACGCCCCTGAGCTGCAACTAACATATAAAGATTGGGATCAGCCCATGCCAGGATTATGCCCCTAAGCTACCATCCATATATAAAGTTATCGAGATTGTCCCATGCTAGGCTTACGACCCTGAGCTGCCACTCATTTTACAGATTTGTGTTACTTAGTTTATTTAGCCTTTGAGATTGTTACTTTGGTGGTCATCACATTATGGTACCTTGAACCAATAATCTGCTAATAAAAGACATATAAATGGATACTTAATGCAATAACAATGAGGTAGAGAGATGTTGGCACACAAACAAAGTGTTTAGGAGCTGAAAATACATATGGGTCTTATTTGAGTAAATGGAGAACTTCTAAAATTTTCTAGTAAAAATAGATATGCAGGTCAAATAATAAGCATGTATCGAGGTGTTTTAACACATTAGAGAGTGGGAACAAGGTGATTGGCTACATGGAATATAATGTGCTGCTATTATGTATCAGTTGTTATAGGATAACCTTGGAAGCTTACTTGATGAAACAGATGTCTGATTTCATGCCAAAGAGTGCAAAATAGAATATGCCTTACATACCTGGTTGTACAACTCCAATACCAGCCCAACTTGACTTCCCGCCCTTTTAGATTACTTATTTACAATGAAATATATGGCAAGCTAATATTAGCAACCAACTATCACATTTTAGCTATTTAACGTCACCAAAAGAGCAATTGGACAGTAAGACTTTACTCTATCAATCAAGGGTGTTATTTTTACCCTTTTTATCCTCTAATTACACCCATATACCATACATGTTCTTCTAAGATTCACAGAAAACATTTCAGCTTCATTACACATTCCAAACAATAAGCAAAATAGATTGCGCAGTAACAAATGCAATAATAAGTTCGGTGGTGTACCACCACACCTTTCTTCTATATTTCAATCCGAATTAGTCACACCTTTCTCCAACAAAAATCTGGCAGCCCACAACATATACCCCCAAAACATTCCACAAAAAAGCCCCAAATTCCTTTTATTGTAGCAATCAATTTTTAAACTCATCATCTCTTGCGTTCTCAATAACAATACATCTATAATTCTCTATCAAATTCATATACACGAAGAAAAAAATAGAGCAGTCAGCTTACCTCAATTCTGCAACTTATTCTTTTAAATTTGAACTCCTTAAGAACTTTAACTTTCACTTTCCTTCACACTTTAAACCAAAGAAAAAAAGAGATCTTTCAATAACAAAGAAAAAGTGAGCAACTAGATTGTTCTACATTCTGCCATGTATTTATAATTAGGTACCTGCAATATGTTTTCCTAAGCTTCCATTAGATAATTAAGCTAAAACATAAGTATTTTCACCTACCTTGGGCTTCTAAGGTTGGTGTTTCTTTAAGAACCCTAGAAAGGAAAATAGGGCTACACCTAGTTTCTTAAAAGGAAGTAGAGAGAGTTTGTGAAGTGTAACCCTTATTTACGACTTAATAATGAGGGAAATGACTAGAAACTTCATCTTATAAAGCCTCTAGTTTTGGCCATCCACCTAGCTGATTTTGGACCAAAAGTTTAATCAAATTGGTCGAAGTAGGTGATACACCTACTTAAGGATTTCAAGCGGCTCAAAATGTCAAAGTAGGTGATGCACCTACTTGCTTAATTTCTTAGTTGGGCTCAATTATATTTGGGCCTTGGTAGATTTGAGCATTGGGACTTTTTTCTATTTTTCTTTTTTTTTACTTAATTTGGGTCCAAATAAATACTATAATAAAGGCCCAAATATGATTCATGGACTTGGTCTATTAACTTGGCTCATATAGCTCAAGTAGGTGACTCACCTACTAGCTTAATTAAGTCAAGAAAGCACCTCAATATTTTGTTCCATTTTCTGCTCCTAACCCCTTTAATCTAACCTTAAACTTATACATACTTGGTCACTTTAAACTTCAGATTCAAATTCAAACTTACGATCCCAAGTTTAAATAGTTGTATCGATGTTAACTTGGTCGCATCACATTAAACTGTATGGGCAACATCTATAATTCCATTTATACCATTAATACATGCATAACAAATCTCATATTTTACCTATACCATAAGGCTATACTAGGTTTCGTATAATTGGAACAAGTACAAGCAAAATACAGGATGTTACATCCTTCCCCCCTTAGGAACGTTCGTCCTTGAATGTTAGCATAACTATCCAACCAAAACCAGTTCAAGCCTAAGTTTAATATCCCTATTATCACATAGTATTTATATATTACACTTGTTATTTCTCTAATTCAACATCTTGGACTTTCTCTTCATATTTGAACAAATGGGGGTACTTAGATTTCATCGCTTCTTCAGCTTTCCATGTTATCTTTTCTACTTGTTGGATCCTCCAAAGAACTTTTTTCCAGAATCTATTTATTTATTCCTTAACTTCTTAAATTGTCTATCTAGGATAGAAATAGGTATTTCTTCATAGGTAATATCTTTCGTAACTTGTACATCTTCAGTAGGAGTTATATGACATGGATCTCCTATGCACTTTCGAAGCATTGAGACGTGAAATACTGGATGGACTGTTGAGAGCTCTTGGGGTAGCTCTAATTCATAAGAGACTTGGCCAAACCTCCCAGTAATCTTGTATGGGCCTATATAACATGGACATAGTTTTCATTTCTTACCAAATATCATAACCCCCTTCATTGCTGGCACCTTCAAGAGTACCCAATCACCTATAGAAAACTCGATCCCCTTCTTTTAACATCTGCATATGACTTGTGTCGACTTTGGGATATTTCTAGCCACTGTTGGATCACTTTAACCTTTTCCATAGCTTGATGAATAAGATCTGGTCCGAATAAGAAAGTTTCATCCGCTTTCGACCATCCAATTGGTGATCTACACTTTCCTCCATACAAAGCTTCATATGGTGCCATTTTGATACTTGAATGATAGCTATTGTTGTAGGCAAACTCTATGAGAGGTAAATGATCATCCCAACTACCTTTAAAGTCCAATACACAAGATCGCAACATATCTTCAAGTGTTTGAATGGTACATTCTTCTTGTCCATCTGTTTGAGGGTGAAATGCTGTACTTATATTCACTTGTATTCCCAAATTTCTCTAGAAAGTCTTCTAAAAATTTTAGTAAATTGAGCTCGATCTGATATAATAGAGATTGGAACTCCATGTAGCCGACCTCTATCTTTAATATATAATTTGCCATATTCTTCAACTGTGTAAGTGGTCCTAACCGATAGAAAAAGTGCTGATTTTGTAAGCCTATCAACTATCACCCATATGGAAAAAAACTTTCGAGATGTCCGAGGAAAACTAGTGACAAAATCTATGTTGATTATGTCCCACTTCTAGATTGGAAGATCTATACATTGCATATAACTCCCAGGATTTTGGTGCTCTACTTTAACTCTTTGACAGTTTTGACATTTGGATACAAATTTATGCAATGTTCTGCTTCATATCACCCTACCAATATATTCCTTTCAAATCATGATATATTTTAGTTGATCCCGGATGGATGAAATACCTTGAATGATATGCCTCTATCACAATCCTCTTTCTTAGGTCATCTACATTCGGCACACACAATCTATTTTGGCACTGAAGTACTCCCTCTTGAGTTAGCTCAAATTCTTTCATCATACCACATTGCACATTTTCTTTAAGCTTTAATAGAATGGGATCTACATATTGCTTCGCTTTCACTTCAGCTACTAGTGAAAATTCTGCAGCATTATGCACAATAAGCCCCTTATCTGGAGTTTCAAGAAGGCGAAACCACAAATTGGCTAGTTGGTATAGATTCTTAGTCATCCCTTGTCATTTTATAGACTGATCATAAGTGACCACCATAGACTTAAGACTTAATGCATCATCTACCACATTTGTTTTTCCCAAATTATACAAAATATCAACATCATAGTCTTTTAATAACTCAAGCCATCTTCGCTGTATTAAATTTAGGTCCTTCTGATTAAAGATATATTGCAAACTCTTGTGGTCCGTATATATGTCAACATGAATCCCATATAAGTAGTGACGCCATATTATTAAGGCAAATATAACCGCTGCTAGCTCCAGATCATGCGTTGGATAATTTTTCTCATATGGCTGCAATTGTCTTGAAGCATATGCTATGACTTTACCATGCTGTATCAATACACACCCTAAGTCAATTCTTGAAGTATCACTATACACTGCATACCCTTCTGTGCCTTCTGGAAGTACCAATACAGGTTTAGAAGTCAACTTATTCTTCAGATCTTGAAAACTTCTTTCACATGCATCATTTTATTGGAACTTGGATGCTTTGTCTGTTAGCTTTGTTAAAGGTAAAGAAAGTGAAGAAAATCCTTCAACAAACCTTCTATAATAACCTGCCAACCTAAGGAAACTATGAACCTCCATAGGCGTTATAGGTCTTGGCCAGTTCTTCACGACTTTTATCTTTTGAGTATCAACCTTTATTCCTTCATCAGATACAATATGACCTAGGAATGCCACAGATTTCAACCAAAACTCAAATTTGGAGAACTTTGCATATAGCTTAAGATCACGAAGAATCTGTAACACTTGTCGTAAGTAACTGACATGGTCCTCATTTGATCTCCAATAAACCAGAATATCATCTATAAAAACTATCATAAACACATCCAAGAATGGATTTAACACCCTATTCATCAAATCCATAAAAGCTGTAGGTGCATTAGTTAACCCAAAGGACATGACTAGAAACTCATAATGACCCTACCATGTTCGAAAAGCTATCTTGGGTATGTCCTTATCTTTGACCCTTATTTGGTGGTAACCTGACCTTAAATCAATGTTTGAAAACCACTTGGCGCCTTGCAATTGATCAAATAAGTCATCAATTCTCGGAAGGGGATATTTGTTCTTAATAGTCACCTTGTTCAATTGCCGATAGTCAATGCACATTCTCTCTGAGCCGTCCTTCTTACGCACAAATAACACTGGTGCTCCCCAAGGGGACACACTAGGCCTTATGAATCTTTTTTCTAGTAAGTCTTTCAATTGCTCTTTCAACTCCCGTAACTCTGCTGAGGCCATTCTATACGGAGGAATTGAAATTGGTTGACTAGCTAAAATCACATCAATACCAAACTCTACTTCTCGTTCTGGAGAAAAACTAGGAAGATCTTCAGGAAATACATCGGGAAATTTATTTACTACTGGAATAGTTTGAAGAGTTGGTGGCTCAGCATCTGTATCCTTCACCCTAACTAGATGACATATGTAACTGATAACGCTCAACTTACACTTTAATTTAGTGCAAGGCGATCATCATCAATATATTTACCCAACTTTTGGAGTCGGGGTCAAATCCACAGGGAATAATGTGAGTAGTAATTAAATTAATTTGAGACTATAGTTACAAGTTGAATTAAAACAGATGATATGAAAAAAATAAAATGGGAGTTTTGGATATTAGCAAATAATTTTTGGTCACTTTAATTTCAGTGTTTGTCAATCAAGAGTTTATGAAACAACCAGGATTATGTTCACTAGGTCTTACGGAACATGACAGATGCTACCATTAACTCAAGGTTCTCATGGTGGTTAGGATGACAAGCTATCTTTATCGATGTTATACTCAAATGTCTCTCGACCTATCTGAGCATCTAATTTCCTAATCCTCTCAGACTTAGGGAATCACAACTCACTACCCAGATTTTACCTCAGGTTAATCAACCTTGTTACAACGCTAATTATTAAACAAAGCCTTTTCGAGTCCCTGTTGATAATTCACTTCCTACTGTTTATGATTTCTTTCTCAAGTAAACAAAAGTAGGTATGCCTATTTTTTGCAGCCAACAGACATAAATTCTAATCTCAAAATTACCAAGAAATCCTAACACTTATTAAACCTTGAGTAATTAATTAACACCTTATCATGACCTAACCTTAGATCCCATAATCCAGGTTAAGAGTGTTCAGCCACTCATGAGGCAAGAAATAAGCACACAAATTGAATTCATAATTGAGAAGATTAACTTATAATAATGAAGGAAATAAGAAGTGAACTTGTAATTTAATCACAAAGAAAACACTGAAATATTGGTTTAGAGATAGAGAGAGAAAAGTCGTATATTGTCAATATGTCAATCAATAATGATCGAATGAATAATAATATAAAAAAATCTAAAAAAAGGATTTAAATAGTTAACCCTAAATAAGGAAATAAAATTAAAGTTCAGATTTTCTTTGGAATAGATGATGACGCTCGTGATGGCCTATCAGGAGTTTGACGGCCTATCATGAACGTCGTCAGCTTCTCTACAAGTTTAGCTTCAGCTGCCAAATATTGATGACGACAATGATGTCCGATCAGGAGTCTAACGGCACATCATGGATGTCGTCATCTCCTCTTCCATTTTGAGAATTTCTGCCTAAGGTTGACGATGATCCTGACGCCTTATCACAACTCTAACGCCTTATCACGACATGCCGTCACAACAATACAGCAAATCTCATTCTCTAGTTAAGGTTGACAACATCCTTGACAGCTTATCACTAGGCTATCGACGTGTCATGGATGTCGTCAGCCATACTTTGTTCTTTATTTACTTCCGATTTCATGCTTTTTACTTTCTTTATTTGTGGTTCCACTTCTTCTCTACTTATACCGCAAAATCAAAGTAAACTACTAAAAATGACTAAAGTTGCTCAAGACTTTACAATTATTTAGAGTTGAAAGATTTAAATATGGTAGCATTGGATCACACATCAACACCCTCAACTTAAACAATTGCTTGTCCTCAAGCAACCAAAATATAACCAAGAGTATACGAAGTACAAGTTGGCAACTAACTAATCATATCAGTTCAGAATATATGCACCATTTCCAAGGTCATTCAAATTAAGAGCAACTGTGTCTATTAATGAAAACACCCATGCAACTCACAAGGATCAAGATATGGCAAGAGTTTTAGCAATAACAACCCAGCACATACCTAAATCACACTATCCAAATAAGGCAGTGATTAGAAACATACCTAGTGTGCCCTCACAACAAAGAAATCCCTTTTTCACTCATGTCAGAATTTACATACATAAACACAGGGATAGACATAAAACTCACTCTCAGAAGGAAGTTCCAACATTGCGCATCAAATGCCATTGGCTTACCCTTATAGTCAGTACCCAAGTCGTCAGACAGGTCAGTTAGGATCACTCTAGGGATTTTCTTAAGCTTGTAACATAGGCTAGGGGATGGTATGATAGTCATGGATATTTCAGAGTGACTATGCCTCCTTGACACTACACTAAACTCTTGGGGTTTCAACTCCCAACCTTCTTTTCTTCCTCTCTTTTATTGATCACACATGCTCAAGATGGATGCGATCTTTTTAATTATCACATTATCTTTTTATCATCTTTTACACAACTTTCTCATTTCTTATTCTTTTTTCACTGCACCCAACTTTTTATTCTTTTCTTTTATTCGTTCTCTCTTCATACTCATTTTGTATCATGCACCTCTATGATAGCCACCCTCAACTTAGGCTATTTGCCTAAGTCAAGGTGCATAGTGTCCAAAGAGGAGCAGGGCCAAAACAAGTTTATTGTAATATAAATGGGAAGGTGAGAGGTGTCGTAGAAAGAAATAGGCTAATTAGGCTCAAAACAGGGATCAAGAAATATTAAACACATAGGGAAGATCATTTTGACTAAAGTGGGCTAAAATAAAAAACGGCTTATGATCCTTTCCTAACTTCTATCCTTTGACCATGGCAAGACTAACAGGGCAAGTTCTACATTCAACACACAACGGGAACTGAGTAAGACCTTACACACACAAGGCACATAAGTATCTCGCATATCACTACTTATCCAGTTCATGCACTTGCTTAACAAAGGTTATTTAGTTGCCAGACTAATGCCACAAAAAGATACACCGTGATCACAAATGGATGCAATTCACACAGTAATATATCAGACCAATGGAGAGGTGCTCAAAAATAAAAAAAAATAAGTTAACTGCCTTAGTTACTTGTATTTCTCCTAGTCAACTACAATAAATAATAAAATAAGCACAATACGCCTAAATATGCCGGCTCTACTAGAAAAAAGGCTCCGGGGAAAAGAGGCATGGCAACAAAAACCCCAGGAGGATATCAACACCCACAAGTATCCCCAACACCCTCAACTTAAAATCATGCATTGTCCCCAATGTCTCAAACCAAAACAAGAGAGTTAGAAACATACCTGTGGCACCATAGGTGCGAAGATCTGATGTCAATCACATAATATGAATACAAATAACAAAATACCTTGGGTTGCCTCCCAAGAAGGGCCTAATTTAGTGTCGCAGCATGACTCAGTTATCTTGACTACTCAGAATTCATCAAGATACCTTATTGATAATTATTTATGTCTCCACTTGGAGGATTTAAAACGTCGACCCAACTTTTGATCAATACATCTTCGAGGTGCGTTGGCCAAATGTGAGGGTATGATGAGGAATGCTCTATCACACCACTTCGAAGACTTGAACTGCTTGCCCAATTTTGTATCAAACTTTTGTGTGGGCTCATTTGGAAACGGTGAGAATCTTAAACAACCACTAAATAGACATCGATCTTTAAGCTTCTTAGCCTTCAAGATTGGGGTTGTAGTATACTCTTTTGGAAGGACAAACTCCATAATGTAGGAATTTTCCTCCTCATTTTCAAAATTTATCATTTTCATGGGTGATTCGACTTTAATTACATCCACCAAGAATAATGTTGAAAAGTGGTTCGAATGAGGACTAACTCTCAATTTTAGAGTAGCATCCCTATTAGTATTTTTACCCTAAAATAGACTAGAGTCTTCACAAGGATAGTGTTTGATTTCTTCTTTTGACTCTAGTACCATTTCCTCATCTGTGGCATCTTCAGTCATAAATAGTTCGGTTGGTTGGAAAGTCACCAAGGGTTGACCAACATCAATCTAATCATCAACATAGGATTCTTGCTCTTCATCTTCACACTCGTCCATTATGTTAAATGATTCCACAGATGAGATATCATCTAAACATAATGTGAAAAGTGCTTCAAATGCTTGACCTCTATATCCATATCCTCTATGGCATAACAAGAAGCCAACCAATCCACACCTATTATAGCATCAAAATCTACCAGTTCTAACTCAACCAGGTCAGCCATTGTATCGCGACTGCAAATAGTTATTATACAATTTTGATACACTCTCCTAGCTAGAATAGATTCACCTATCGGCGTAGATACTTCAAGTATCTTGACTAGCAATTCTGGTATTTTTGTGAACTTTCCAGTAACCAATGGAATGACATATGATAATGTAGAACCCGGATCAACTAATGCATATATATCATGTGAAAAGATGGACAATGAACCTCTAACCATATCTGGAGAAGCCTCTAAATTTTGTCGATCCGTAAAAGCATATGTACGATTCCAAATTCCACTAGAGCTAGATTCTCCTTTAGCACCTCTACCACGACCCATATGCTGTATACCTCTACCTGAATAAGGCACCGATAATGATGATACAATGACTGATCCAGTAGGTCGTGCCATACCACCTATGCCTCTTTGAGGGCATTCTCTCATTATATGTCCTGATGTACCACACCAAAAGCAAGCATTTTTCCCAAACCGACATGCACCTAAATGAATCTTTCCACATTGTTTGCATGTCTGCCGAGGAGGCCTTAATTATCTCATGCCCCCTTGCTCTTAATACTCTCCTGTTCTTAAACTCTAACTGTCACTTCTTTGCCTAAACTGGTTGTCTTTAGACCCTTGAAGCTGTGGAGGAACACTATCTACAGAATAAGAAGATAATGGCCTAGATGGTCTATTAGAAAACTGAGGCCTAAACTCTTCTTGGGATGACATAAACTGCCCCATAGATCTAGCCCTTTTGGAATACCCTCTTTCCAATTCTTGCGCTCTTCTTCTTTTCCTCTGATCCTTCATTTTTTGTGCAAAAGCATATATCCTTGGTATGTCCATGTCTTTGTTCAAAGAGGCAATAGTACAATCTCTAACCAGATATGGATCCAATCTATCCATATATCGATGAACTCTGTCATCCATAGTAGCTACTATATTAGGAGCATACCTAGCTAAAGAATTAAATCGAAGGCTATACTCTCTCACGCTCATGTTTTCTAGGTGAAGATTCAGAAACTGTTCTGCACGGACATCTCGAATCTCAAATGGAAGGTAATGATCTAGAAATTCCTCTTTAAACTCTTTCCAAGTAGATGAAGGTGCATCGATTCCCCTCGATCATTTGTAGTATTCATACCAAAATATAGCCTTCCCTTTGAATCTATATGTTGCTAGCTCAACTGTCTCTTTACCGTATACATGCATGACCTCTAGAGCCCTTTGGATTTGATCAATAAAGTCCTATAGGTCTTTATTAAGATCTAATCTGGTGAATGTGGGAGGATCCAATTTAAGAAAATGCTGCGTTCACAGGCTAACTGCCCTATCTGCACCACTAGAACTGGTGGTTGGAATAGCTTGTCCACCAACTATATGAGCCAATAATTGTACTTCATTCCTTAGATCTTGATCAGTAGCATTAATAGGTGGTTCTGAGGATGCGGTTCTTCTCATTCTTAAATCTTCTGGAGATGGAGGAGTAGAAGAAGTTTGGGATACAAGCTCAACTTAAGCCTCGCTTTGATTAGCCCTTCTAGGTGGTGATTTGCTGGTCCCCTCTCCGACAGCTACGTCTATTCGCTTAACTATATTCTTACTCCTTCTTGTAACCGGCATCTTTACTATAATAAAAGGGAAAAAATAGGTTCAATGGCTAAACATGACTTCACCTACAACATGGGTTCTATTGCACGATCTAAGATATGAAGAAAAAAAACAACCCCTAAATGTCCTATAGCCTCCTGTTTATAGATGTAGTGCAAAACACGCCCATAAGCAAGACTCTATATAGACACGGATTTGTAGACACCCTAGGACGACCTTCTCTGATACCACTTTTGTCACGACTTAAATTTTATTGGGCCAGACAGGCACCCGTAGCTGTAAAGGCCCAAGATAACCAATTCATAACCTTGTACTTCTTATGCATGTAAATATGAAAACCAAAGGTTCTAACCAACATGATATTATGTATTGATGAGAATAATTACATAGGCAAGCACAAACTTATACATACAACACTTGGCTGTTGGAGCCACCACGTCTAAAGACAAACACTACCATAACTTTACATTAGTCTACAAAGCCTCTAAAATATACATAGGCTTAGTTAGGGTCGGGAAAAACCCCCCGCCCTACTCTTGACTCACTACAGAATACAAAAATATATGGAACGGACTCGAAAATCCCCGAATCAACCTGGAGCTCACTAATAGTAACTGAAAAGTCTGCGCTCTTACTAGTGAGTTGTATGAGTTAAAGTACCTGTGAGTACAATATAAAATGCAGGTCCCCCATGAGGTACGTCAGTACAAAAATATGTACTGAATATGTAAGGATGAAGGTAACAACACACGATACAAGAGCTCAACAGAAATCAGATACAAGTGTAGAAATAGTACTAGTAGACCACCTTTATATATACTTATGGGACTATATACATTACATTTATTTCTTTATTTTTACCTTTCTTACTTCATAATCTTTGTAAGCCATATATAATGCAAATAACCAGCTGATCAGTGGTAAATATATAAATTAGGATCAGTCTATGCTAGGATTACGCCCCTGAGATGCCACCTACATATAAAGATCGGGATCAGCCCATGCTAGGCTTATGTCCCAGAGCTACCATCCACATATAAAGGTATCGAGATCGTCCCATGCTAGGCTTACACCCCTGAGATGCCACTCATTTGACAGATTTGCGTTACTTAGTTTATTTAGCCTTTGAGATTGTTACTTTGGTGGTCATCACATTATGGTAACTTAAACCAATAATCTACTAATAAGATACATATAAATGGGCACTTAATGCAACAACAAAGAGGTAGGGAGCTGTTGGAACACAAAGGAAGTGTTTAGGAGCTGAAAATACACATGGGTCTTTTTTGATTAAATGGAGAACTTCTGAAATTTCTAGTGAAAATAGATGTGCAGGTCAAATAATAAGTATGTATTGAGGTGTTTTAACACATTAGAGAGTGGGAACAAGGTCATTGGCTACATGGAATATAATGTGCTGCTATTATGTATCAGTTGTTATAGGATAACCTTGGAAGCTTACTTGATGGAACGAATGTCTGATATCATGCCAAAGAGTGCAAAATAGAGTATGCCTTAAATACCTAGTTGTACAACTCCAATACCAGCCCAACTCAAATTCCCTCCCTTTTAGATTACTTATCCACATTGAAATATATGGCAAACTAATATTAGCAACCAACCATCACATTTTGGCTATTTAACTTCAACCAAAACAGCAATTGGGTAGCAAACCTTTACTCTACAATCAAGGGTGTTATCTTCTCCATTTTCTCCTCTAATTACACCCACATACCATATATGTTATTACAAGATTCACAGAAACCACTTTAGCTTCATTACACATTCCAAACAATAAGCAAAATAGATTGTGCAGTAACAAATGCAATAATAAGTTCGGTGGTGTACCACCACACCTTTCTTCTATATTTCAATCCGAATTAGACACACCTTTCTACAACAAAAACCTAGCAGCCCATAACATATACCTACAAAACATTCCACAAAACAGTTCCAAGTTCCTTTTATTGTAGCAATCAATTATTAAACTCATCATCTCTTGAGTTCTCAATAACAACACATCTATAATTCTCTATCAAATTCATAGACACGGAAAAGAAATGGAGAAGTCACCTTACCTCAATTATGCAACTTATTCTTTTAAATTTGAACTCCTTAAGAATTTCAACTTTCAATTTCCTTCACACTTTAAACCAAAGAAGAAAAGAGATCTCTTAATAACTAAGAAAAAGTGAGCAAGTAGTTTGTTCTATATTCTGCCATGTGTTTATAATTAGGCACCTACAACATGTTTTCCTAAGCTTCCATGAGATAATTAAGCTAAAAGATAAGTGTTTTCACTTACCTTGGGCTACAAAGGTTGGGGTTTCTTCAAGAACCCTAGAAAGGAAAATAGAGCTGCTCCTAGTTTCTTAAAAGGAGGTAGAGAGAGTTTTTGAAGTGTAACCCTTTTTTATGACTTAATAATGAGGGAAATGACCAGCAACTTCTTCTTATAAAGCCACTACTTTTGTCCATCCACCTAGCTGATTTTGGACAACAAATTTAATCAAATTGGTCAAAGTAGGTGATGCACCTACTTAAGGATTTCAAGCAGCTCAAAATGTCAGAGTAGGTGATGCACCTACTTGCTTAATTTCTAAGTTGAGCTCAATTATTTGGGCCTTGGTTGATTTAAGCATTGGGCCTTTTTTCATTTTTCTTCTTCTTTTACTTAATTTGGACCCAAATAAGTATTCTAATAAAGGCCCAAATCTGATTCATGGACTTGGTTCATTAACTTAGATCATATAGCTCAAGTAGGTGACTCACCTACTAGCTTAATTAAGTCAAGCAAGCACCTCAATATTTTATTCCATTTTCAGCTCCTAACCCCTTTAATCTAACCTTAAACTTATACATACTTGGTCACTTTAAACTTCAGATTCAAATATAAACTTACGATCCCAAATTTAAATAGTTGTATCGACGTTAACTTGGTCGCATCACATTAAACTGTACGGGCAACATCTATAATTCCATCTACACCATTACTACTTGCATATCAAATCTCATCTGTTACCTATACCACAAGGCTATACCAGGTTCCATATTATTGGAACAAGTATAAGAAAAATATAGGATGTTACATCCTTCCCCCTTAGGAACATTTGTCCTTGAATGTTAGCATAACTATCCAATCAAAACAAGTTTAAGCCTAAGTTTAATATCCCTATTATCACATAGTATTTATATATTACACTTGCTATTTCTCTAATTCAGCATCTTTGACTTTTTCTTCATATTTAAACAAATGGGGATACTTAGATTTCATCGCTTCTTCAGCTTCCCATGTTATCTCTTCTACTTGTTGGTTCCTCCAAAGCACTTTTCCAGAAACTATTTCTTTATTCCTTAACTTCTTAACTTGTTGATCTAGGATAGCAATAGGTATTTCTTCATAGGTAAGATCTTCCGTAACTTGTACATCTTCAGTAGGAGTTATATGAGATGGATCTCCCATGCACTTTTAAAGTATTGAGATGTGAAATACTGGATGGACTGTTGAGAGCTCTTGGGGTAGCTCTAATTCATAAGAGACTTGTCCAAACCTTCGAGTAATCTTGTATGGGCCTATATAACGTGGACTTAGTTTTCCTTTCTTACCAAATATCATAACCCCCTTTATTGGTGACATCTTCTAGAATGCCCAATCACTTATAGAAAACTCTAGCCCCCTCCTTTTAACATCTGTATATGACTTGTGTCGACTTTGGGCTGTTTCTAGCCGCTGTTGGATCACTTTAACCTTTTCCATATCTTGATGAACAAGATCTGGTTTGAATAAGGTGGCTTCACCTTCTTTAATCCATCCAATTAGTGATCTACACTTTCTTCCATACAAAGCTTCATATGGTGCCATTTTGATACTTGAATGATAGATATTGTTGTAGGCGTACTTGATGAGAGGTAAATGATCATCTCAACTACCTTTAAAGTCAAAAACACAAGATCGTAGCATATCTTCAAGTGTTTGAATGGTACATTCTGCTTGCCCATCTATTTGAGGGTGAAAAGTTGTACTTATATTCACTTGTGTTCCCAAATTTCTCTGGAAGACTTCCAAAAATTTGCAGTAAATTGAGCTCTTTGATCTGATATAATAGAGATTGGAACTCCATACAGCTGAACTATCTCTTTAATATATAATTTGGCATCTTCTTCAACTGTGTAAGTGGTCCTAACCGGTACAAAACATGCTGATTTGGTAAGCCTATCAACTATCACCCATATGGAATCAAACCTTTAAGATGTTCGAGGCAAACCAGTGACAAAATCTATGTTGATCATGTCCCACTTCCAGATTGGAAGATCTATACATTGCATATAACCCCTAGGCTTTTGGTGCTCCACTTTAACACTTTGACAATTTGGACATTCGGCTACAAATTATGCAATGCTCCTTTTCAAGTCACCCCACAAATATATTCCTTTCAAATCATGATACATTTTAGTTGATCCCGGATGGATAGAATACCTTGAATGATGTGCCTCTATCATAATCCTCTTTCTTAGCTCATCTAAATTCGGCACACATAATCTATTTTGGCACCGAAGTACTCCCTCTTGAGTAAGCTCAAATGCTTTCATCATACCACATTGCACAATTTCCTTAAGCTTTAAAAGAATAGGATCTGCATATTGCTTCTCTTTCATTTCAGCTACTAGTGAAGATTCTGCAGCATTATGCACAATAAGCCCCTCATCTGGAGTTTCAAGAAGGCGAACCCCCAAATTGGATAGTTGGTGTAGATCCTTAGTCATCCCTTGTAGTTTTATAGACTGCCCATAAGTGGCCACCATAGACTTACAACTTAATGCATCATCTACCATATTTTCTTTTCCTGGATGATACAAAATATCAATATCATAGTCTTTTAATAACTCAAGCCATCTTCGCTGCTTCAAATTTAGGTCCTTTTTATTAAAGATATATTGCAAACTCTTGTGGTCCGTATATATGTCAGCATGAATCCCATACAAGTAGTGACACCATACTATTAAGGCAAATATAACCGCTGCTAGCTCCAGATCATGCATTGGATAATTTTTCTCATGTGGCCGCAATTGTCTTGAGGCATATGCTATGACTTTAACATGCTGCATCAATACATACCCTAAGCCAATTCTTGAAGCATCACAATATACTTCATACCCTTCTGTGCCTTCTAGAAGTACTAATAAGGGTGTATAAGTCAACTTATTCTTCAGATCTTGGAAAATTCTTTCACATGCATCATTCCATTGGAACTTGGATGCTTTGTGTGCTAGCTTTGTTAAAGGCGAAGAAAGTGAATAAAATCCTTCAAAAAACCTTCTATAATAACCTACTAAGCCAAGAAACTACGAATCTCCGTAAGCGTTATAGGTCTTGGCCAGTTCTTCACGGCTTCAATATTTTAAGTATCAACCTTTATTCCTTCATCAGATACAATATGACCTAGGAATGCCACAGATTTCAACCAAAACTCACATTTGGATAACTTTGCATGTAGGTTATAATCACGAAGAATCTGTAACACTTGTCGTAAGTGGCTGGCATGGTCCTTATTTGATCTCAAATAAACTAGAATATCATCTATAAAATCTATCACAAACACATCAAAGAATGGCTTGAACACCCTATTCATCAAATCCATAAAAGCTGTAGGTACATTAGTTAGCCCAAAGGACATAACTAGAAACTCATAATGACCGTACCGTGTTCGAAAAGCTATCTTGGGTATGTCCTTCTCTTTAACTCTTATTTGGTGGTAACCAGACCTCAAATCAATCTTTAAAATCCACTTGGCGCCTTGCAACTGATCAAATAAGTCATCAATTCTCAGAAGGGGATATTTGTTCTTATAAGTCACCTTGTTTAGTTGTTGATAGTTAATACACATTCTCTATGAGCCATCCTTCTTACGAAAAAATAACACTAGTGCTCCCCAAAGGGACACACTAGGCCTTATGAATCTTTTTTCTAGCAAGTCTTTCAATTTCTGTTTCAACTCCCGTCACTCTGCCAGGGCCATTCTATACGGAGGAATTAAAATTGGTTGAGTACCTGAAATCGCATCATTACCAAACTCTACTTCTCCTTCTGGAGGCAAACCTGGAAGATCTTCAGGAAATACATCGGGAAATTTATTTACTACTGGAATAGTTTGAAGATTTGGCAGCTCAGCATCAGTATCCTTTACCCTAACTAGATGACACATGTAACCCTTAGAAATCATCCTTTTTGCCTTAAAATAAGAAATAAATTTACCTTTGGGTGCACCAATATTACCCCTCCATTAATGATTGCCTCTTTTGGAAAATGAAAATACACCTTTTAAGTTTAGCAATATACTGTGGCATAACAAGAAGCCAACCAATCCATACCTATTATAGCATCAAAATCTAACATTTCTAACTCAACCAGGTCAGCCATTGTATCGCGACCGCAAATAGTTATTATACAATTTCGATACACTCTTCTAGCTAGAATAGATTCACCAATCGGTGTAGATACTTCAAGTGGATTAACTAGCAATTATTGTATTTTCTGAACTTTCCAGTAACCAATGGAGTGACATATGATAATGTAGAACCCGAATCAACTAATGCCTATACATCATGTGAAAAGATGGACAATGTACCTGTAACCATATCTGGAGAAGCCTCTGAATTTTGTCGATCCGCTAAAGCATATGTACGATTCCAAACTCCACTAGAGCTAGATTTTCCTTTAGCACCTCTACCACGACCCATAGGCTATACACCTCTACTTGAATAAGGCACCAATGATGATGATGCAACGGCTAATCCAGTAGGTCATGCCATACCACCTATGCCCCTTTGAGGGCAATCTCTCACCATATATCCTGATGTACCACACCAAAAGTAAGAATTTGTCCCAAACCGACATGGACCTAAATGAAGCTTTCCATATTGTTTACATGTCTGCCGAGGTGGACTTAATTTGTTCATCCCCCCTTGATCTTGATACCCCACTGTTTGTGAACTCTGACTCTCACTTTTTTGCCCAAACTAGTTACCTTTAGACCCTTAAAACTGTGGTGGAGCACTAGCTACAGAATTAGAAGATAATGTTCTAGGCTGTCTATTAGAAAAACGAGGCCTAAACGCTCCTTGGGATGACATAAACTGCCCCATAGATCTGGCCCTTTTGGAATACTCTTTTTCCAATTCTTTTGCTTTTCTTCTTTGCCTTTGATCCTCCATTTTTGTGCAAAATCTTGTATCCTTTCTATGTCCATGTTTTTTTTCAAAGCAGCAACAGTGTAATCTCTAACCAGATATGGATCCAATCTATCCACATATCGATGAACTCTATCATCCATAGTAGCTACTACATTAGGAGCATACCTAGTAAAGAATTAAATTGGAAGCTATACTCTCTCACACTCATATTCCCTTGGCAAAGATTCAGGAACTGATTCGCATGGGCTTCTCGAATCTTAAATGGAAGGTAATTATCCAGAAATACCTCTTTAAACTCTTTCCAAGTAGCTGAAGGTGCATCAATACCCCTAGATCATTTCCAGTCTTCATACCAAAATATAGCCTCCCCTTTGAATCTATATGCTGCTAGCTCAACTGTCTCTTTACCGTATACATGCATAACCTCTAGAGCCCTTTGGATTTGATCAATAAAGTCCTATGGGTCTTCATTAAGATCTGATCCCGTGAATGTGGGAGGATCTAATTTAAGAAAATCCCGCGTTCGCAGGCTAGCTTCCTTATCTGCACCACTAGAACCGGTGGTTGGAATGGCTTGTCCTTGAGCTTGTCCACCAACTATACGAGCCAATATTTGTACTGCATTCCTTAGATCTTGGTCAGTAGCATTAATAGGTGGTTCTGAGGATGCAATTCTTCTCCTTCTTAGATCTTCTGAAGTTGGAGAAGTAGAAGAAGTTTGGGATACAAACTCAGCTTGAGCCTCGCTTTGATTAGCCCGACTAGGTGGTGATTTGCTGGTGCCCTCTTTGGCAGCCATGTCTATTAGCTTGCCTATATTCTTACTCCTTATTTTAACCGGCATCTTTACTATAATAAAAGAAAAAAAAATAGGTTCAATGGTTAAATATGACTTTACCTACAACATGGGCTCTATTGCATGATCTAAGATATGAAGAAAAAGAAACAACCCCTGAATGTCCCACAGCCTCCTGTTTATAGATGTGGTGCGCCACACGCCCATAAATAAGACTCTATATAGACACGATTTGTAGACACCCTAAGATGACCTGCTCTGATACCACTTTTGTCACGCCTCAACTCTTATTGGGGCAGACAGGCACCCATAGCCGTAAAGGCCTGAGAGAACCAATTAATAACCTTGTACTTGTTATGCATGTAACTATGACAACCAAAGGTTCTAACCATCATGATATTATGTATCGATGAGAATAATAACATAGGCAAGCAAAAACTTATATATACAATACTTGGCCGTTGGGGCCACCACGTCTAAAGACAAATACTACCATAACTTTATATTAGTCTACTGTAACGCCCTAAGAACCTATCCCGAGATGTCACATAGTGCTCAAGGCCACACGTGGCGTCAAGCTAACCCTCTAAACTTGTCATCATTTTTAGAACTCATTGCAGTACAAATCATGCTAAGATAAAAAGGAATAACCATGTCATGAACATACTGAAACATAAAATAATACTGCCCTGTACAAATAAGATACTGGAATCTCTGTACACGCTGGTACACTAGTCTGACAAAGCCTCAACTACATAGGACTGAGGAGCCATTGGGACAGATCCCCAACTGACTTGTACTGAACTGAAAGTAAACAACCATCTATTAATAAGACAAAATTGGAGACACGGGTCCTCGAACCATGAGGACTCACCAACTACAGAAGTGTAGAGGAAGGTACTCAAAGATCACTGTTGCTGTTGAGACTGAGCACCTGAACCTATATCACGAGGAAATCTAGAATACAAAAGAGTACGCGAGTCTGTACTTGGAAATGTACTGAGTATGCAGGGGTGGATACAATATTTAAATAATATCATAAATGTATAGGAAAATCATGCATGCTAACCATAATAATTCTCTTTGCTTGAATTATCTGAAACATTTTTCTCATAAATCATCAGTAGTAATACATGCTTCATAAATCTCGTAAATCATTTACCTCAACTCAAACTCTTAAACTCATAACTTAGAGTGACTCGGTAACTCAAGAGAATTAAATCATTATAGACATGGGAGTTTCTTATAACCGACATGACTACACTATGTGAGCTGCATGGAGTCCAACATTTTGCCCTCCTAAGGAGAGAACCCCACTTTGGCCTACAATTATCAACATCAATCCTATGGTGGCACGTAGTTTTGGGGAAATATCAAATTTCCCACTCGGTGCTAAATACTCCTTCCAGACTCAGCTCAGAACGTATTAGGAAATCCACCTCAACCAATATCAACTCATGGTTCTATTATAAAGACCAAAACATAAATATATATCTCATCTAAAAATCATAAAAATCTTGTGGATTCCTAACTCGACTCAACTCGAAACAAGCTTTCTCAGTATCAAGTACATTTATTTATCAAATCATTTCAAATATCAAAAACTTCATGGAAACATCATGAGACTCATTCTTGCCTCTCCATTTCACATATCAATATACATTCAATAGTCAAATTTCTCATGGAAAGGCATAACTCATGATACTTGTCTCAAATCATTCAAAAATCATCAATTCATAATAAAAATATTCAACTCATGGAACTTGACTTAAATTGCTTAGAAATCATCAATACATAATGATAATATATGGATCATGAAATAAATTCTCAATTTAAGAAAGATGATGGTGAAATAATCATAAATATCAAACTTATTCAACTCAAATCTTATAAATCATTAATAGGGAAATTTAGGTGTAAACCCACTTGCAATATCATGTAAATCAATAATAAAAAGTAAATCTTTAGGCACAAGAGCAAAAGGAGTGTTCTTGTTCAAACCCCACATACTTGGATTTTGATTTTGAAGATGTAGAAACTTGTTTGGAACTTCTTCTTAACACTTTTGAGCCAAGATCCTTGATGCCTTTGACTTGGGGAACTCAGTTTTTGAATCACTTTGAATCACTATGGAGGATTCTTGAATTTATTTGGAAGAAGATTGGATTTTGGATCTTGGAAGAAAACCTAGGTTTCTAGATATTTCTTGGAAGATTAGAGAGAAAAAAGAGAAAAATGATCTTCTCTTCTCTCTCCCTCTCTCTCTCTCTCTCTCTCTCTCTCTATATATATATATATATATATATAGGGCTTAAAAGGAGCGAAAAATAACCAAAATACCCTTTTGAAAAGAGTTGAAAATTACTGATCGGGGCCTGTGAAAGTCGACCTGACGGTCCGTCAGAGGGACTGACGGTCCACCAAGTATTCTATCAATCGAACACCAAAACTGGAACGTTCTGCCTCGACGTGACGGTTGACCTGATGGTCCGTCAGAAAAGTGATGGTCCACCAAGTCGTCCGTCACTTGAGGGCTAGAAATGAGACATTCTATCTCGGTATGACGGACACCTTGACGGTCCGTCAACTTTGTAATGGTCCACCACTTTGACCATCACACGACATCTCAAAAAGAGAGCTATTGCCTTGGCTTGACAAGACACTTGACGGTTCACCAAGGACCTGACGGTCCACCAGGTCGACCGTCAAACCTGGGCTATCCGATACATAGACTTAGTTAGGGTTGGGACAGACCCTCGCCCTGCACTTGACTCACTGTATAATACCAAAATATATGGAATAGACTCGGGAAGCCCCGAATCAACCTAGAGCTCACCAATAGTCACTGAAAAGCCTGCGCTCCTACTAGTGAGTTGTATGAGCTGAAGTACTTGTGCCTGTAGCATGAAATGCAGGTCCCTCATGATGGACGTTAGTACAAAAATATGTACTGAATATATAAGGTTGAAGGTAACAACACACGATACAAGAGCTCAATAGAAATCAGATACAAGTGGATAAGTAGTACTAGTAGACGACCTTTATATATACTTGTGGGACTACATACATTACATTCCTTTCTTCATTTTTACCTTTCTTACTTCATAATCTTCGTAATCCATATATAATGCAAATGACCAGATGATCAGTGGTAAATAGATAAATTAGGATCGGCCCATGCTAGGCTTATGCCCCTGACCTGCCACCTACATATAAAGATTAGGATCGGCCCACGCTAGGCTTATGCCCCTAAGATGCCACCCACATATAAAGGTACTGAGATTGGCCCATGTACGGCTCTGAGCTGCCACTCGTTTTACAAATTTGCATTACTTAGCTTATTTAGCCTTTGAGATTGTTACGTTGGTGGTCATCACATTATGGTACCTTGAACCAATAATCTGCTAATAAGAGACATATAAATGGACACTTAATGCAACAACAATAAGGTATTGAGCTGTTGGCACACAAATGAAGTGTTTAGGAGCTGAAAATACACATGGGTCTTATTTGAGTAAACGGAGAACTTCTGAAATTTTATAGTGAAAATAGATGTGCAGGTCAAATAATAAGCATGTATCGAGGTTTTTTTAACACATTAGAGAGTGGAAACAAGGTCATTGGCTACATGGAATATAATGTGCTGCTATTATGTATCACTTGTTATAGGATAATCTTGGAAGCTTACTTGATGGAACAAATGTCCGATTTTATGGCAAAGAGTGTAAAATAGAGTATGCCTTACATACCTGGTTGTAAAACTCCAATACCATCCCAACTTGACTTTCTGCCCTTTTAGATTACTTATCTGTAATGAAATATATGGAAAACTAATATTAGCAACCAACTGTCACATTTTGGCTATTTAACTTCACCAAAACAGCAATTGGCCAGTAAGCCTTTACTCTATCAATCAAGGGTGTTATCTTCACCATTTTTCTCCTCTAATTACACTTACATACCATACATGTTCTTATAAGATTTACAGAAACCACTTCAGCTCCATAACACATTCCAAACAATACGCAAAATAGATTGTGCAGTAACAAATACAATAATTAGTTCAGTGGTGTACCACCACACTTTTCTTCTATATTTCAATCTGAATTAGTCACACCTTTCTCCAATAAAACCTATCAGCCCACAATATATGCCCACAAAACAGCCCCAAATTCCTTTTATTATAGCAATCAATTATTAAACTCATTATCTCTTGAGTTCTCAATAACAACAAATCTATAATTCTCTATCAAATTCATATGCATGAAGAACAAAATAGAGCAGTCACCTTACCTCAATTCTGCAACTTATTCTTTTAAATTTGAACTCCTTAAGAACTTCAATTTTCACTTCCCTTCACACTTTAAACCAAAGAAGAGAAGAGATCTCTTAATAACCAAGAAAAAGTGAGCAAGTAGTTTGTTCTATATTCTGCCATGTATTTATAATTAAGCACCTGAAATATGTTTTCCTAAGCTTCCATGAGATAATTAAGCTAAAATATAAGTGTTTTCACTTATCTTGGGCTGCAAAGTTTGGGGTTTCTTCAAGAACCTTAGAACGAAAAATAGGGCTGCTCCTAGTTTCTTAAAAGGAAGCAGAGAGATTTTGTGAAGTGTAACCCTTTTTTATCACTTAATAATGAGGGAAATGACCAGAAGCTTCTTCTTATAAAGCCTCTATTTTTGGCCATCCACCTAGCTGATTTTGGACCACAAATTTAATCATATTGGTCAAAGTAGGTGATGCACCTACTTAAGGATTTCAAGCATCTCAAAATTTCAAAGTAGGTGATGCACCTACTTGCTTAATTTCTTAGTTGAGCTCAATTATATTTGGGCCTTGGCAGATTCTAGCATTGGGCCTTTTTACCATTTTTCTTCTTCATTTACTTAATTTGGGCCCAAATAAGTATTTTAATAAAGGCACAAATCTAATTCATGGACTTGGTCCATTAACTTGTCTCATATAAGTCAAGTAGGTGACTTACCTACTAGCTTACTTAAGTCAAGCATAAACCTCAATATTTTGTTCCATTTTCAGATCCTAACCCCTTTAATCAAACCTTAAACTTATACATACTTGATCACTTTAAACTTCAGATTCAAATACAAACTTACGATCCCAAGTTTAAATAGTTGTATTGACGTTCACTTGGTCGCATCATATTAAATTGTACGGGCAGCATCTATAATTCCATCTACACCATTAATACTTGCATAAAATATCTCATCCCTTACCTATACCATAAGGCTATACCAGGTTCCATATAATTGGAACAAGTACAAGCAAAATACAGGATGTTACATTGAGATCCTTGGTACTTTTATCCTTTTGGGACCAATCCTTATGAAATACTAGGATCACTATGATTGGTTTGAGCAGGATTTGTTGGTGCTTTAGTTTCCCTTGTCAATGTGCCTCCAGAATCAGTTCCCCCTATTTAGGTGCCTCCAGGTTTAGTTCCTCTAGCCGATGGACCGAGTTGTTCAACCTGTTAGTCAGAATCACTTTCTTCCTATAGATTAGTCTTAGCACAAGATTCATCAAATACTACTTGCACACTTTCTTCAATATAATTTTTTTATTATTTAGGACCCTATATGCCTTACTATGATGTAAATATCCTAGGAAGATTCCCTCATCACTTCTAGCATAAAATTTTCCCAAATTTTCTTTTCCTTTATTATGAATGAAACACTTGCTACCAAAATTTCTAAAGTGAGTGATATTGGGTTTTCTTCCTTTTAGTAATTCATAGGGATTCTTCTCTACAATAAGCCTAATCATACATCTATGTATAATGCATGTAACAGTATGATCGCCTCAGCCCAAAGGTTTTTTTTCTAGATTTCTAGCAAGCATCATTGTTCTAGCCCTGTCTTCCAAAGTCCTTTTTTCCCTTTCTACTACTCCATTTTGCTGAGGTGTTTTGGGAGCAGAGAAATTATGATCTATACCATTAGCAGAATAAAAATCTAAAAACTTGGCAATTTTCAATTCTGTACCATGGTCAGATCTTATGGAAATTAGGAAAGTGCCTAGTTTCTTTTCCTTTTTTTTTGATGAATATAGAAAAGAAATCAAAGAATCTTCTTTGGAAGGTAAAAAAAATGTCCAGGTAAATCTAGAATAATCAACAACAATCAAAAAGACATACCCTTTTTCACCTCTCCTTTGAAGTCTCATTGGTCCACAAAGATCCATATGGATCAGGTCAAGGCAAATGGTTGTACTCACATGGTTCTTTTACTTGAAAGAGGTCTTTACCTATTTTCCCCTTACACAAGAACTAAAAATTTCTCTTCCTTGGACTTGGCCTTGGGGAAACCCAGCACCATATCTTCGGAAGAAGGCTTGTTTAATTATTTCAGACTTGCATGCCCAAGTCTTCTATGCCAAAGGAGGTGATCATTCTCAATAGCACTAAGACAGGTCAGACTAGTTCCTGGAATGTTCATTATATTAACTTTATACACATTATAATATCTTCTTGCAATAAGAACAACCTTCTTGGTATCTATCCTTTTGACCTTAACACCTGCAGTAGAAAAGATTACTTTGTTACCTTTATCAAATAATTAGGATATGCTAAGCAGGTTGTGCTTAAATTCTTTCACAAGGTAGACGTATTCTAGTTACTTTGATTGAGAAGTCCAACCACTTCTAACTATTGTAATAGTTTCCTCTTTTTGATCACCAAAAGATACTACCCCTCCACTTATTTTAGAAAGTGAATGGAATTTTATCTTATCACCAATTATGTGTCTAGAGAAAGCACTATCCAGGTACCAGGACCTCTTGCTTCCATTCACTCTCACCTATAAAATAAGATCAAAGGTTAGATTTAGGAACCTAGACAAGCTTGAGTCCTTTCTTATGAGTAAAAAGATGAATCAAATTTCTTCTCGCCCATGGAGGCAACAGGTTGTGTGACCTTCCTCTAACCAGTTTTGGTTTTCTTTTTATTTGTCTGAGCTGTGTAGAAGTTTAATTTCTTTGCTTTATTTGTACTCCTAGACCTATTTTTAGCAGCATATGGACATTTAGTACTAGATGTCCATAATTACCACATATATAGCACAAATCCTGAGTAACATTAATACTTTGGTAAAAATCCTATCCATCCTTTTCATTGTAAGTTCTTTTCACTCAGTTGATGAATAATTCTTAAGAAATTCATCCACATGTTTGCCCTTTCAAGATCAATTTTTAGTTTAGAGGCTTCATGGCTTAATTTTTTCACCTTTTCTTTTCATTACCACATTCTTGTATGAACTTAGTCAATTTAAGGTAAATGTTTTCTTGTTCCTCACTCTTGACCCTTTTCCCTTTTTCAGAAAGAAATAGTTTTAAGATTTCAAATTTTAGAGTCAGATTTTGAAGAATGAAGTTGACCAACCTGTTCCTTAAGAGTGTTATTTTCCTTTTCAACAGTGTTCTTACGAGCTTCTAGATCACTAAAGTCAAACTTGAGGCTTGCAAGACTGTTGAATAACTCATCCCCATCAAAAGTTAATTCTTGGAAATCATCAATTAGAGCACTCATTAAGGAACAAGTTTTTTTTTTTAGAAAATAAGTGCATTTTTTTCTTAAAATCAAGAACACTTACCTTAGAAGTACCATCTTCTTCTTCCAAGTTTCAATCTCCAATGTCTATGAGTGCAGTTTCATCAATCTCTTCATCATCTGATTCATCTGAATCAAATCCCTAAGTGGCTACCATAGCATATTCTTCCTTCTTCATTTTCTTTGCCTTTTCTTTTAAATCCTTCTCAGCTCTTTCTTTTCTCTATTCAATTTCCCAGACGGGACAATGTCGAATATGATGATCAGTTATACCATACTTATAACATCTAGTAGGATTGTTATTTTATTGTTTTTTGCTACTTATTCCTTTCTTCTTTTTGAAGAATTTCCCAAAGTTCTTAGTTATGAAGGCAACTTGTTTATCCAGTTCAATATCTTCATCACTGTGCCTTCAAAGCCAAGGTTTTCCCAGGAGCTGCTACTTCCTTCTTGATTTAAGCAATTTGTATTTCATACATCTTTAGATTTCCCACTAGTTCATCCAAAGTCAGCCAAGTGAGATCCTCTGCTTCCCTAATGGCAGTAACCTTAACATCCCATTTTGACTTAGGTAATACCCTCAACACCTTTTCAACTTATTCCTCAGTAGGGATGACTTTTCCTAAGGAAGTTAATTTATTTGTTAAGGCGGTAAGTCTTGTCATCATCTCATGAAGAGATTCATTCTCCTTAATTTTAAAAGACTCATCTTCAGTAAAGAGAAGAGAAATTTTGAACTTTCTTAACTGAGAGGTGCCTTAATGTGCATTAAACTAAGTGTCCTAGATTTGCTTGGCAGTGGTTGAATTTGACATCTATTGTACTCAGCTGAACCTAGTCCACTCAGTAAAATATTCTTAACCTTTGCATACTTCCTTAATGCAACCAAGTTGTCAGCAATAAATTCACTTCCCACTTTTTTGACTTGTTCACTATCAACCAATTTTATTGGGATAGTTGGACCGTTAGTGATCTTATCCCATAATTCATAGTCTTCTCCTTGAAGAAACATTTCCATCCTAGTTTTCTACTAAATAAAGTGAGAGCCATCAAAGAGTAGAGGTCTAGTAATGGATTGACCTTCACTATGACCAGTATATGGTGCAAAATTTATCATATTGATCTTTTCTTAGGTGCTAACCTTTTTTAAGACAACCTTTCTCTGATACCACTTGTTAGAGTACATGTCCTACTGATTATTTGATTTTAGCCTAGCTGTTGCCTATCGATGAAACTGGTTGACTAACATGTTTCAAACTAGCTGAAAAAGTAAGGAAATAACACGATTATTTTTCACGTGGAAAACACCCTGCTTAAAGAGGTGTAAAAAACAACGACCTGTACGTCTATGAGCTTTAACCCTAACTCCACTAAATCACTTGAACCTCAGCAATCAACAAATTACAATACTCTTTTAAACTAGGAATTATAAACTTCTAATTCCTACTTCTACAAAACACAAACCTTCCCAAAGTGTGTGTTCCCAAGTCTTCGAGTTTCACAACTTGAAAACAATAATCCTAGCTCAGTTTATACTTCATTCAGACTAGAAATCGATAAACAATAAAACTCAAGAACCACCCTAATACATAAAGTCTAAAACTCCTTAACTCTAAGTAATAGGAATAGATTCAACTATGACTCCTTCAAGCTTTGGGACTACAGAGATAATTTGTCAATGGTTGCTATCTTTGTAAGTGCATGGGTGACTATTAATATCACTTTCTCTTTTATCATTAACTCTTCAAAGAGTCCTTCATATCATTAATCTTCTATCTTAGGTTGGGCTCTTCAACTCATTAGAGTTTGTTGTTAAGTAAAAGTCCTTTTTCAATTCAATCTCCTCATTTGAGTGAAACTCTTTCTTTCGCTTATCATCAATTGTTGTACTCAAACACCACTTCTTCTTTTTTCACATGTGATCAATCATTATGATTTTATCAAGTCCTTATCTCAAGCATTCTTGTCTTATCTCCATCTTCCTGTGATGAACTTGCGTTACCTTGACTCTGTACCTCAATTTAGTGGACCACTTCAACTAATATGTTTCATTTTTCATTCAATCACCAAAACCATCCCAATAATATCTTAGAACTATTAGTAGATATGGTGTTAGCCACCATTTGGGAGCTTTTCTAATTATAGATGATATGCTCATAATATGTTTTACTTGTATTATTTTGTACTTTTCTCAGTCGGCCTATGATACCAACTTCGTATAAGGGGACCATACTAACTCCTACTGTGCCCTTTCGGTGCATATCCTAGTTTGAATATGACTCGCAGTAATTGGTTCATGCTATTTGAGTTACTATTCATGGTAAGAGTGAACTTTAGTGTTCGGGGCATAGTTTCAGAGCTATTCGTATTTTTATATTTTCTTTATTTACTTCAAAGAATGACTTATATGCTTCAGATTTGGTTATGTATTAGATGCGCTTTCCACTTGTGACACTAGAATTTTTGGATTGTGTTGTAATTTTATTCGTACTTTGGATTATGATTACTATGGCCTGACTTAGTTTAAGAAGTCTCTTATTTACTTATTATTCTTAATTTATTTTACTTCTTTCATGGTTACCTTCAAAATGAGTATGCCTCCATAGATATCATTGGCATATCTGATATTCTATTGAAACCCTAGGGGTTGAACCATATTGGGAGGGACCACGTCTCTCAAAATTAATCACAGGCAATAAAATAGTAATTTAACTAGGAACATAGCACAATGCGGAAAATTTAAAGAACAAAAGATTTAACATGGAAACCGCTTTGCTTAAGGGAGGAAAAAATACAACTGCCCTCTCAAGAACCTCAAAAGTTCACTATAATCAACCACTTTATCACTGACTCAAATGTGAACCTAACTCTAGGATCCTCCTGCTTGTAGTCACTCTACTACAACTTCAACTTGACAACTTTGCCAAGATCTTTCAACACTTGTTAACTCTAACCAGTTTCAAGCTTAAGAAACTCTACCTACGACACTCTTAAAACAAGAAGAAAAGATCATTACTCTTATAAATTGAGTAATTCGGTTACGATTCAGAACTCACTCAAGAACAGTCACTCTTTTGTGCATACAAGAAATAAGAATATGAGCAACACTTAAGTAAAATTAAAATTTGAGTTTTTGTTTTTTTTTCTCTCTTCAGCACTCGATTGAATTTACAAAAACTACTTGAAAAAGAAGAATCCTTTTTCATTTATAGATGGGTGATGATTAGGGTTGAAATATAATTTGACCAGGCGTCCTAAATAGTACAAGCACCACCTGCATAGTTTGTCACACAAGAACATAAAACTATGCAGATGCGTGCCAGTTGTACTATATCAAAGGACATCTGGGAACCTGGTCCCTTGTAGTCATCTACTCATCATCAAAATAAGATACACCATTTCCCCCCCTTTTTGATGATGACTAACAAACTACAGAGTTTTGATCATCAATGCTCATCCTTCATTCATCTTATTTAATTAGTGTGATTACCACTACTGAATATGAATGTTAACCCTATCATGCAAGACTGTCCTCGGCCATGATAAACTCAAACATCCTAGTTTTCTACCACCCATAGTATTTCCCATTAAATCAAGGTGGCCTAGTGATATATTGCCCTTCTTCCAGGTTAGGTTGAGTAGCCATGCTAACAAAACCACTCTAGGTGTGAACCGTTAGAGTGTTCTGGCTTTGATACCAATTGTTGAAACCCTGGGGTTGTATCACAATGTGAGAGACCAGATCCATCAAAATCAATCATAGGCAATAAAATAGTAATTTAACCAGGAACACAGCACAATGTAGAAAGCTTAAAGAACATAAGATTTAACATGAAAACCCCCTCCTCGAGGGAGGAAAACCATGACTTGCCCTCAAAAGCACCTCAAAAGTTCGCTATAATCAACCTCTTGATTACAAAATCGAACTTGAACCTAACTCTAGGCTCCTCCTACTGGTTGTAACTCTACCATAACTTTAACTTGACAACTCCGCCAATACTCTTTCAACACTTGTTAACTTTAACCTATTTCAAGCTTAGGCAACTCTACCTAAAGCACTCTAAAAACAAGAAGAAAAGATCATTACTCTTATAACTTGAGTAATTCAGTTACAATTCAAAACTCACTAAAAAACACTCACTCTTTTGTGCATTCAAGAAATAAGAAAATGAGCAATACTTGATCAATATTGAAAGTTGAGTTTTTGCCCTTTTTTTCTCTCTTCAACACTTGATTGAATTTGGAAAAACTTCTTAATGAAGAAGAATCCTTTTCCTTTTATAGATGAGTGATGATTAGGGTTGAAATATAATTGGACCAAGTGTCCTAAATACTATAAGAAACACCTACATAGTTTGTTACACAAGAAGACATGATTGTGCAGACACGTGCCAATTGTACTGTACCCTTGGACATCCGGGGACTTGGTCCCTTGTAGTCATCTTCTCATCAGCAAAATAAGATGTAGCATATTCCACGTACCCCTTTTTTATTATTGCATTAACTTTTTATATTCTCCACATACTTAACCACGAGCTCGATCATATTGTTATAGACTAGGACGGATGCACTATTTTAGCACTGAGCTTCTCATTTCTTATTTTACAGATACACATACACACATATTTTAATGTTAAGTCAACAATTGGGAACTATTGCTCAGACAAGAAACTAGCAGCAGTTAATTGTATTGAGAGGTGAGGAAAGTTGGTATTTTGTGACGAAATCATCAAGGAAGAGGTGGTGAAGAAAGTTCTAAAAATCGAGGTTACTACTCTAATCGAGATGAACATGCTTAAAAACCTTACTATTTCCGCCATGTTGGTGCAATTGGATGCCCATGCCAGCAATATTGTCTCAGTTGTATATACAGTCACTGACCCAACACAAAATATTGAGAACTCTCACTGCATCACTATGATGGAGGTTGTAAATGATGGCAAGGACCTCCATATTTCTGTCACCATGCCTAATATTGAGTTATCCATTCAACATTAACATTACAACTTATTCATTTATCATTATATTGTTGGGCCGAGGGTCCATTGGAAATAGCCTTTCTACATTCACAAGTAGGGGTAAGGTTGCATACCAACTACCCTCCCCATATGCCACTTGTCGGACTACACTGGGTATTTTGTTATTGTTGTTATATTCTTGGTGTACCACCCCCCTCCCCCAAACTTTTACATTTGATGATTCCAAATGAAATCATTTAACGGGTTTTGAAACAAAAAGTATGCCTTGAATACCAAATAAGTTACGGTTGGTTATATGAGTCCTCAACAACTATGCCGATCCAAATCCATTTAATGATCCTTACACAACTCAAAAGTTTTTGTGGAAGACTGAGTTTCTTGTTGAACTTATTATGCAACTTATTGTGATATCAGGCGGGTACAATAGGAGAAGGAACACAACTTGCATACCAATCAGCGTTCTTGAACTTATTAGGAGTGAAATGTGCCAACAGAGATGTTCCAGGGTCAAGTAAAAGCCTCTTGTCCACAAAAGTAGCAAGTTTGGTGCTCGCCGGTGAGCTATCCCTCATGTCATCTATCTCATCTAGACAACTGGTTAACTACACATGAACTACAATAGATCAAGCAAAGATATCCCAAAGGAATCCACCTAATGGGAAGAACACAACTAATTCTTCCCACTTGGTGTTTGGAAAAAGAAAATTCTAGACAAAGTGATCTGTACGTAGTGTTTGATATGCAAATATTTCTTGAAGATATGTGGGGAGAATGTCAGTTGGTAGCTATGTTACCCGGACTTTTCATAAATGTAGCCAAAATGCGTGTTGGATCTAAGATCATTTTTAAAGAATTCGACACAGGTGTTGCAATACATTTTGAGAGTCCGTGTAACATAGATATGTATCATTGTGTTTCAATGTGTCATGTTTGATAACCTTACTATGTCTTTTGTATTGTGTTTTCTCGTCATTAGTTTGTAATATAGAGCCTCACAAAGTGTTCCGCGTTTTCATTCAATCCTCTTTTGTATAATATATCTATTAAAATAGACTTATTTGATTTCATCATCGTATCCAGTGACATCTTTGTGCACCCATTTTTTAGGACTATTGTATTGAAATGAATAATTGAATTAACACATACAGATATAAGAGATCATTTCCAAACTAATAGTTAAATAGTCATCTAGACATAATTGTTAAACTAGAAAAATAGTTTTCCTCATTTTCGCTCAAAGAAGATCGTTTACTAGGGGGATAGTTTGAATGGTGATGGAGTCGAAATTTTCACAAAAAAACTCAAAAAATAAAAAATAAATAAACATATGAAAAAACTAAAGAATTCAACATAAAATATAACAACAACAATATAGTAGAATTGCTCGGGACCTGGTAATCAATTCTTTTTCTTTTACGTCATGTGTTAGACAAGGCCCACAAGTTGTGCATCCCAAGGTACATGTACCTGTAACTATGATCCCATTCACCGGAATCAAAGGGTCTTCTGTAGAAACCTCAACGAAATATCGTCATTTTTCTATGGTTTTCCGCTTGTCACAGTGGTAAAATTTTTGCTATAGCGAACCTACTGCCCACTACAATGTGGTGCGAGGTAGAAATTAAGGATTTATCCTAGTTTTGGTATTTTTACAAAACAATACTCATATTTCAACCTTACGAATTAACCATTTTATGTCAAATGCTATATCCGGAGTTCTACTAAATGAAATTTTGTTCCAGAAGTTTCTATGAACTCCCCATTCTCATGGCTAACAGTCTTATCTCAAATACTTGAGCCACCACCCCATCAAACACAATATTTATCTAGACTACACAATTTCTGAAATTCATCCGAAACTAGTAGCCCAAAGTTTCAAAATTATCATCTGGGGTTGAACTTAACTAGGATTTTTACATGCTACAGAATGTTGTGCCGAAAAGGTTCGTTAGAGTCCAAAGCTATATAAGGACATGAACAATATTTGTTTAAACTAGTTAAATCTTATGACTGAGATATGAGGAGAATAGATTGTATGCAATTATTTTCTTAAACTATCACTATAAAGAATAAATATAGTGTATAAGATTGTCAAGAGATTGAGGTTTCTGGGAGGAGAAGGAATAATTTAGTAGTAATTGAATGTGTATCTATGGGACATTTGCAAGAGAATTTAAAATATAGCTATGTTTGGTAATTTTTTTTAATACTATCACAATACAGAATAAATATAGTGTATAAAATTTTCTAATTAGGCAGTTCATCCATCATATCATGCAAGTAAATTCTTATAAAAATTGATAAGTTGATAAACATGATAGATTTACATGATAAGATGTAGTCATGAGTCAAACTCAATCCTAATATGGCAGCTCATAAAATTAAAAGATTGACCTACGTTATGGAAAGACATGAACAATCTCCTTCTCACTAAAAGTGATGCATTGAACATTAGGGACCAACTTTCAAATGAGTAAAAAGAGGCATAATACATGAATAGGACTTTTAACTTGAAATCAAATTATAATCATGACCTTTGACTTTGTCAGTGTACAAGTAGTCTCTTTAATAATATAAAAGCTGAATAAAAAAATACTTCAATCTTGCAACACATATGTGTGGAACTCAATTGCTCTTACGTGGACTAGTACTCGAACCAAATGTTACCACTTAATTAAAAAGATACCCGTAGATTTTAGATATTAACTTTTCTAGTGTACAAGTAGGTGCTTTAACTATACAAAAACTGAAAAAAAAAAACTTCAATCTTGCAACACATATGCGTGAAAATCACTCTTTCGTGGACTAGTACTCCAGCCAAATGCTACCACCTAATTAAAAAAATACACATAGATTTTAGATATTAAAAAAAACTTAATACATGCACTTTTTAGATTTTTTCTTTTAAAAAAATAAAAACCAATTCATTAAAGGTTGTCTTCATTAAAATAACTTTCAAGTTCGATGAAAATTTAAGGTTCATTTAGAAGAAGATGTGAAATCCGATGACAACCCTACAAAATTTTTATCTCTTATTCCCTTTAAATTAAGGAAAAACTATTGAAATTTTCCATTGAAGCTTCACAAAATAGAAGTTGTTTAACATGAAATCTCCACAATTTCTTTACAACTTTTAGCTCTTCGGATATACAAATGAAGCATACACCATTATCTTAAGGAGAAACACAGCAACATTAGATAATTGATCATAAGTATCCTAATTGGGTTACTTTTTTTAATTTTTTGTTGGAGTTGTTGGAGAAAATAAAAAGAGAATAAAGTGGGAATTTGATTTGTAAAAAGGGTATATATATATACTAGTTTAGTGTACGTGTTTTGCACGTGTATGAATACTCCTAATTTTAGTTAAAATTATTTAACATACACTTTGATTTATATTATAACCAAATTCACATAAAAACATTAGTTGTCTTCAAAGTAGAGTTTGATACTATATACGGTTCTAATTATATTAAAATAAATAATTGATAAAAATATTTAAAATCTCTCACTTTAAATGATAGTAAAAATATATAGAACTCACTTTTTTAATTATTTTTTTTTCTTTTTAATATTTAAATTGTGTTAACTTGAAAAAATATCTAATAATATACTTTTTTTTTTATCACATTAACATGAGAAAAAGTGTGACTAATAACACTTGTCATATATATTTTAAATATTATAATTATAATTTTAAAAATCAAGTTAATCTAATTCAATTTATCTTCAAAAATTATTTAAAATTGTTGCCTAGAAACTATTAGGTTTCTAATAGAAATAGGATTAAGTAATTATAAATATATTTATATTGTAGATGTAGATGTGTACACACAATAATTTTTTATTTTTGTAGGCATTACTACTCATTGAAGTCCTCTTAAAAATTATGTTATTACTTAAATCAATAATGACTAACTTGAATATTTTATTAAATAATTTTAAAGATTAAAATAAATATAATTTTAGCGAAGTATCACAAATAATTTAAATGTCAATCATAAAGCATGTTATCATATTGAACATAAATAAAAATTAGACCAACAACTACTTACAATATATAGATGACAATGAAAATTATATAAAAAAAAGTTACGAAATTCGCAGAAACAAAAATTATCAATTTGTAAGTGTGATTTTTTGGACATGACAATGATAGTCTTTTCTTCGCCTTTCTTTTTTCAAAATTTAATTTTTCTTCTTCTGCTCGTAATTCATGAAGAAAGAAGAAGAAGAAAAAGAAGGAGAAGAAGAAGAAGAAGGAGAAGGAGGAGAAGAAGGAGAAGAAGGAGAAGAAGGAGAAGGAGGAGAAGAAGGAAGAGAAGGAGGAGAAGAAGGAGGAGGAGGAGGAGGAGGAGGAGGAGGAGGAGGAGGAGAAGAAGAAGAAGAAGAAGAAGAAGGAGAATGAGAAGGAGAAGAAGAAGAAGAAAAAGAAGAAAAAGAACTTTAGGTCCAAAGCAAATAAGAACATGCATATTATTAATTGAGTGTCGTATATAATTTCTACGAATTATAACTAGAAGCATAACCTTTGATTTTTAGCCAATATAGCAATTGATTATCATCATCTAATCCACTTCATTCCTTGACAATAACGTCGCATGATTCTTCTCTTTTTTTGATCAAAATTTTCAGCTGAAATAACACAAAAAATATTAGAACTACTTGTATGCAAAAGGAAGAAAAATAAGTTGAATCAAAACCAAATAAAAAAGGAAACAAACAAAAAATAATGTGTACTACATTATTAAGAGCTAAATCTTTATTCACAAAAAGTTACTTGAATAGAATTAGATAAGATAGCATTTTAGTATTTTAATTGATTAGAAGTGTACTAAACATTAGAATTTTTACTTCTTTTAAATAAGTAAATAATTATATAATGTAGTATTTTAATTGATTTAAATATATAAAATAGTAACACTTTTTACATATTTTCAAAAAGGGAAGATTACTTATACTATGTCCATGTATGAATATAAATATCCCATACGCATACTATATTACTAGTTCACTTCTTACATATTTTAATACTTATACATATTTTTAAAAGGGAAGATTACCTTTTTAAAATTTTTTTTTTTCTTTTTCAACTTTGTCCATACATATGAATTTTGGTAAAATTCTCTGAAAAATTTGACTGATATTGATAAAATATTTTTTCAAAAGAATTCTAAATTTTAGGTACATAACTCAAATAAGGAAAGATTTAATAACTAAATTTTAGTTAATTTTTAAATTTTTAAAATTATTAGAAAATAGCAAAAAGATGATTTTGTCTATTACAAAATATTTTAATGAAGGGCAAAAAGTTCAAATCACTTTTCTAAAGATTTTCACACTTTTAATATATTATTTATATATATATATATTATATAAATGATTCATTAAGGTTATAATATTCATTTAAGCATTTTTTTTACTGTTACCCACGCGCGTCATTTTGAGTATAATCACACGTTTTGCTAGGTAGGATTCGAGTGTGTTTTTGTTCACCTTTTGTATAGTTAAAAAGTCTACTTGTTCACGAACAAAGATAAAAATCATAGTTATAAGTTGATCTCAAGTTAAAGGTCCTATTTATGCATTATGCCATAAAAAAATGAGAAAAAGTCCTTAAGCTAAAATATCTTATCATACACATAAAGTTTGATGATTCTACAAGTACAAGCAACAACAACATATTCATTGAAATCCTATGAGTGGGTTATGAGGAGGATAGAATGTATATAGAATTTTTTAAACTCACTATAGAAAAATATAAATAGCGTACAAGTTCGTTAGGAAAAAGACGGTTTCAGGGAGGAGAAAGAACGATTGAGGAGTAATTGAATGTGTCTGATTGGGATATTTACTAGAGATTCAAAGTATAGCTGTTTAGTAATTTTTAAAATTATCACTATAAAACATAAATATAGTGTATAAATTACCTAATTAGTCAATTAATCTACAATATCACGTTAATCCATATAAGAACTAAAAATAAGATAATCATGAAAGAGTAAGTGATAAGATGTAGTAGTGAATCAAACTCAATCTTAAAATTCTAGCTCATAAAAATTCAAAATCGCCCAACGCTATATAACGTCATGGACAATATCCATCATATCTTATTCAATTTTATCGTCGTATCGAGTGACGTGTTTCTGCACCCATTTTTTATGATTATTGTTTAATAATGAATAATTGACTTAACAAATAAAGATATAACAGTTCATTTCTAAACTAACAATTAAATAGTCATCTAGACACTATTCTAAAACTACAAAACTAGTTTTCTTCATTTTCACTCAAAGAAGATCGTGTACTCAGGACGTTTTGAATAGTGATTGATTCAGAATTTTCACAAAAGAAGTCAAAAAATAAAAAATAAATAAACATATGAAAACACTAAGGCATTAAACATATGATACAACAACAACAATATAGTAGAATTTCTTGGGACCTAGTAATTGATTCTTTTTCTATTTTGGTGTTCATTAGACAAGGCCCACGAGTTGTGCATCTCCCAGGTACATGTTCTTGTAACTGTGATCCATTTGCCAGAACCAAATGGTCTTCTCGAGGAACCTCTACGAACTATCATCATTCTTCGATGGTTTTTCCTCTTCTCATAGTGGTAAAATTTTTGCTATAGTGGTCCTACTGCCCACTACAGTGGGGTGTGAGGTAGAAATTAGAGATTGGTCGCTGGTATTTTTACAACATAGTACTCAGATTTCTACCTTACGAAATAACCCTTTTATGTCAAATGCAGTATCCGGAGTTCTACAAACCAAAATTCCGTTCAAAAAGTTTCAATGAACTCCCCAATCTTTTAGCTAACACAATATCATCTCAAATCCTTGAGCCACCACCCATGTCAAACACAATATTTATCTAGAGCACTACCTGAAATTCATCCGAAACAAACTTAGCCTGAATTTTAAAAATTATTATCTAGAAGAAACTTAACCCAGTTTTCCTTATTCTAGACAATGTTATAACGACGAAAAGGGTCGTTAAAGCCAAACGCTATATAAGGACATGAACAATATTCGTTTCAACTAGTGAAATCCTATATGTAAGATATGGAGAGAATAGACTGTATGCAATAATTTTCTTAAGCTATCACTACAAATAATTAATATAGTGTATAAGATTGTCAAGAGAAAGAGGTTTCGGGGAGGAGAAGCAACGATATAGGGGGAATTGAATGTGTATGTGTTGGACATTTGCAAGAGAATTTAAAGTATAGCTATGTTTACTAACTTTTTAAAAAACATCACAATGAAGAATAAATACAGTGTAATTTTTTTTTTAATTAGGTAGTTAATCCATCATATCATGCAGTTGATATAAGAACTGATAAGTTGATAAACATGAAAGATTTAACAAATAAGATGTAGTCTTGAGCCAAACCCAATCCTAAAATGCTACCTCATAAAATTAAAAAATTGTCTATGCTATGGAAGGACACGAACCATCTCTCTCTCTCAACATGTGACAAATTCAAAATTAGGACCCTACTTTCAAATAAGTAAAAATTGAGAAAAAGTCCTTAAGCTAATATTTCTTAGCATACGTGTAAAACTTGATGACACTACAAGTACAAAACAACAACATCATATTTAGTGACATCCTACGAGTGGGTTATGAGGAGGATATAATGTATAAAATAATCTTTTAAAGATATCAATAAAAAAATAAAAACAACGTACAAATGTAATACCCCATACTTTTACCTAACTTAAATTCGTCCCAAAAATGCCAAAGATTTTATTTAAGGATGAATATTCTTTTATACATGTGGAATTTTCAATATTTTGACTTTTCATTGTGTGAAAAATTAAATAAGCTTTCCATCGATACCAAATTGGCCCAAATTCGACACTCGGACGAAAAGTTAGAGCCATTTTTGTAAGACAGTGTACCACCTGGTACTCTAGCGCATCGCGGAGACAGTCCAAATGGGATTTGTTATTTTTCAGTGAGACAACATGATACCACCGCATCGCGTCACTAGGCTTTTTCCTAATTGTCACTTTCCAGTGTGACTCCAAGATCATGGCGCGTCGTGCCAAAGGGAAAATTCGCAACCAGTGAGGCACTGCGATGGCGCGTTGCGTCATCAGCCCAGTTCCCAGTTGTACACATTTCAGTGCCCCGAAGCGATAGTGGCACGTCGCGCCAGGTGCCCAAATATGGGATTTAATCCCTTAAAACGTCCTTAGCTACTCATTATTCAATTCATCCCCAAATTTAAAAGCATTCTCTCTCAAAGATGTAAAAACCCTAGTTCAATAAATCAAGAACAAGTCTAAGGATTTCTTCCAAGAACCTTCAAAAGAGAATCTTCCAAGATATGTTAGATGTTTATCGATGGATCCTTACCTTCCATGGAGCCCAAGAATTCTTTTTCAAAATACAAGATTTATGATTTATGATTTTTCATGTTTGAATTAGATTGAATTCATGTTCATGATATTGTTTCAGTTTTAATCCATGATTTAGATTACAAGTTTCAAGAATTGATTCTAGTAAGTGTTGAATTACGTGATATTCATGAGAAACCCTTCAATTTGCAAGTTGATTGTTGTAACCATGTTAACCCTAAGTGTTTATGATTTAATGAACCAAGTATGCTTCTTATGTGTTTGATAAATTGTCTATGAGAATGAAATAATGCCATTATAGCATGCTAACATGTATTCCCCATCTATGTACAAGTTAATGTATTACAAGTGTTTGATGAAATGTCTCTATGAATGAATTATGACCAAGTGAACATTGTTATGTTATTCAAGATGATGCTTTGCTTTACTTTTCATGCTATCGAGTCCTAGGGGTATTTAATACCTGATAATTTAGCTGTTTACCTAGAGCCAGTGTTAGTGATAGGATAGTATTAGTCATGTCACGATCAGTAATACTCTCAGTTAGTTACAGAACTCAGTTGTAACGCTCCGATTTTCTGAACCGGAATGCTACACGGTGCTTATGACCCCGAAGGACCACAAGCTAACCCATGACTGATATCTGTACCTGTACATTGTATAATATACTTGTAAAATGTGAAAAACATAAACAATAGGCCATAAGGTTCAACTGAATAATAAAACTGTCAAAACATGACATCCATGTGTGTAGCAAATACCCAAAACAACTGAATATGAACTGAATCTGAATACTAAATCTAAAAACCTCTAAGTACTGTCTGAATAAGGAGTTGAGGGAACATGTCTCCAACTAACTCCATAAACTAAAAACTAACTGAATTAATAAATAAATAAATCAAGTAATATCGTCCTCGAATGAAGAGGACTCACTGCAACTCTGTGTACTGAATGCGACTGCTATTGCTAGTATGGAACTCATGTCTCTGAACCTATGGTGTAACATGAAAAGAAAGCACCATACGCAAATGGGTCAGTACAACTGGAGCACTGAGTATACAAGTGAGGTAGGCTAAAGCGAAAGGTTTACATGTATGAATAATGCTAACTGACTGACTGATATGAACATATGAGTGCAAACATACATACATAGTAACTGAGATCGTGAGTACGTGATAACTAAATCTGTACGCTAATACATGGCTGAAACTATAGTTCTGATAACATGAACGACTGTGTCTGGCAGTCCTGAATCTGGTGGAACTTTCTGAGTCCCACGCTATAACTGAATTTGACTGTATCTAACAGTCCTGGTAAACTGATATCTGAAGAACTTTCTAAGTTCTTTTACTGAGAATGAGACTGAAACTGTGGGAGGTAGTTGTTTAACCAAAATTCCCCATGTATGCTAAAATAACTGAACTGGGGTCCAATCATTGCCCTGATTGAAAGGGTGTCAATACCGTGCCACGGGTAAAGACATGCTGTAGTGACCCTCAAATTTGGCAGTGTCCTCAAAAGAGAATGGCGGATATCCGCCCCATCAACCCTCAAGCTGGCAGTGTTGATGTCTCAACCTATGTTAGCTACATAGTTCTGGAACACAAGGATTGCTTCTAATAATCACACCTCCATCTGAAGGAGGTGAGTTTCCATCCTTGAGTTTGCTCGGTGCTAACTCCTACTCCATCTAAAAAGACTGAACATGATTTAACTGACTATACATGAACTGGGCTTACTAATTTCATTGACTGATGGAATAATACTGATAACTAACTAAGATCATAAGGTTTCTGAGGTTTCCTAAGTCACATGACTGACTAAATTCTATGGAACGTGGCTTGACTGAAGATATCATGAAAATGTGGCATGGATCTAGGCACACAGCTATAGTTTTGGGTACGAATACCCCCAATACTCGATAGAAGGAAACTGATACACATGACATGACTTGATCACAAGATTTGAGTCCACAATTCATAATATCATAAGTAAGGGTTAGTGTGCTTTATAAGTCTATTCAAAATATCAAACATGGTAGGGAAAGCATAGATATATTTCGTGTACATGTTCTATAATTCCATTATCATACACGTTTCACACCACAACAATAGCAACATATAAATATCATGGAATTCATATTGAGTGTATAGCTAATATGGACTTGTCATTTAGATATCATAGAATCATGTAAATATGAACTTCTAGGATCCTAAGCATTTTAATAAACACCTTGCATGCACACCTTGGGCATAGATTTTCTCAATAAATATTAATCATCTTAAACCACCCAATTTCATGGGTTTTAACCATAACATTCATACTTTATGGAAATCATCTTAAAATAATATTCTGAAGTTTAAACAATGGTCATTGACATGAACAACATCACATAACAACAAGGAAATCAAAGTTTCTCATTTAAAATCATGGTTCTTGAACTCTATGAACGAAAGGGGTCCATAGATGAACACTACGCATACCTGACTCAAGGTTCTTGATGTTTTTGAACTGGAAGGATTTGAAATCCTTTGATTCTTGAAGAAGATTGAGTCTTGATCTTGAAGATTTAATTTAGGGAAAAACCCTAGTTGTTGTTTGTGAAATAAAAGCGAGCAAAATGGATGAATTCGGACTTATTTGGGTATATATAGGCGAGTGATAAGTGACCAAAATACCCCTGTTAAAATGACCTGGAAATAAGCTGAACGTGGCGTGTGATGGTCCGTCAGACTCCTGGTGGACCGTCATTCAGTCTGTCAGACGTGGACCAGAAATGGGCTTCACTGGATAAGGGTTGACGGCCTGGCTGATAGTACGTCACAACTTTGATGGTTCGTCGACTCGTCCGTCAGTCCTTATCCAGAACATGGCTTAACTGGCATGGCTTTGATGGTCCAAGTGGTGGTCCGTCACTAAGTTGACGGTCCATCAACTTTGTCGTCAGGCCTTAACCAGAATGGGACCCTTCTACCTTAGAAGTGATGGTCCAAGTGGTGGCCCGTCACTAATTTGATGGTACGCAAACTGGTCCGTCGCACCTGGGAGATTCTGACCGTTTCGAGTAAAACGTCCATAACTCCTTCGTCCAAATTGGTATCGTTGGAAAGCTAACTCAATTTTCCACGTGATAGAAAGTGAAAATCTAAAAAATACTGCATGTACAAGAACAGATTTGCATTTCAAAGTAAGTCCTAGCATTCTTGAGATGATTTCTAGCTAGGAAAAAGACACAGGTATTGCATCAGTATAACTTAGTCAGTTACAGAACTTAGGAAAACTCAATAAACTTTATATCAGACTAGTCCAATTTAGTATGATCAGATCAATGTCTTTCAGTTGGGAGTAGGATTCAGCATTGAGCGAGCCTAGGGATGGGGTCTCACCTGTAGCTAGGACTGGGTCCCTAGAAGAAATCCCTAAGTTCCAGAACTACGTAGCCAGTGTAGGTTAAGAGATGTCACCTATTAGATAGGACTGACATACTCAGGGATCACCTGTTAGTTTAGGACTTATTTCAGGTGTAACGCTCCGAGTTTGGTACCCCGGATGCTACACGGTACTAACAATCCCCAAGGATCACTAGCTAACCTTTGACTGATATCTATAACTAAGCACTAGATAATAGTAATATTGTAATAACAATATAATTGAAATAAATGCAGAAATCTGGTGGAAAACTTGCCATAAGGTTCAAAATTGAAACATAACTGATAATATGGTATAACAATACCAAAACTAAAATAACTATCTGAACTACTCTAGTCTGAAAAAGCCTTTAAATTATCTAAATAAGGAATTGATGGGATATATCCCCAACTAACTCCAACTGCTGAAATAAGCTAAGTACTGAAGTACTAAAATAATGAAATAATTACGTCCTCAAACTATGAGGACTCACCACTAACTCTGACTTCTGAAATCTGAACTGCTAAGTACGATCGGGAACCTGAGTGTCCAAACCTATGATATAAAACACCATAGCGCAAGAGAAAAGTATGAGTCAGTACGTGAGAATGAAGTGGTATGCTAAGTGAGGTAGGATGAATGAAAGGATTCATATGCATGAACAATAACTGACTGAATAACATACACATGACTGCGTGAGAATACATAAATAAATACGTGGACTGTAACTGAGATCATGATAATGCTGAATACTAAATCTGAATGCTAATTAACAAATGTTTAAGTCTATGAATACAGTATAACTGGTAACTGAACAATTGTATCTGATAGTTCTAAATCATTGGAGCTATACTGAGTTTACTGATAACATGGATTTCTGATAACTGATGTACTGTTAACTGAATGACTATTTCTGATAGTCCTAATTCTGATGGAACTAGCTGAGTTCCGTACTGAGCTGAGTGACTGTATCTGACAGTCCTAAAATCTGAGAAACTATCTGAGTTCCATATTGAAGACTGAGACTAAGACTGTGAGAGGTAATCATCTAACCGACATGCCCCATAATTGAACTGGTGGGGTCCAATATGTGACCTCAATTGGAAGGGTGTCAATATCGTGCCATGGGTAAAGACAATCAGTAAGTTAACCCTTCACTGGCAGGGAGCTCTTCCGTCAATCCCTCACTGGTAGGTGAACTTGAATGAGATGCATTAACCCTAGGCTTGTAGGGATATATCTCAACTACGCTGGCTACAGAGTTATAGAATACAAGGATTGCTTCTAAGGATCACACCCTCTACTGACTGATAGGTGAGCCCTCATCCCTGGGTTCACTCGAAGCTGAATCCTACTCCCAACAGAATAGATACTGAACAGATTTGCTAGTTCATACTAGGATTGACTGAGCTATTACTAATTTTACTATTTAACTAAACTGAGTTTACTGAGTTTCATTGACTGACGGAATACTATTGAGTTCAATTAACTGACTGAATTTACTAAGGATTGAATTGAATACTGAGTGGGACTGAACTGATACTAGATCTACTGAGTTTTCCTGAGTTATGTAACTAACTAAGTTCTAGAACTTGACTGAGAGTACTACTGATCATGGTTTGACTGAGGTTATCTTGAAAACAGACACTAGCTCTAGGTACACTACTAAATTTTGGGGTATTAAATACCCCCAGGACTCGCTAGCATGAATATAAATAGGACATGACACTTCTTGAACACATGACCATGGTCTACAATTCACAATACAACTATTGAGGGATTTCATGAAGCATTTGTAAGTCATAAGATTACACATGAATAGGAATGCATGCTAACATGAAATAATTTCACAAATCCATACTTATGAGCATTCCACCAAATCATTACAAGACATAGCTTAAGCATGGAAATCATTTTGAACGTGTGGGTACATCATGAGTTCATCATTTAGATCACCAATGGGTCATAATGCATAATTCTTATTCAATTAGGCATTTTAACAAACACATGGAAGGCATAACTTTTTCTAGGGCATAATTCAACAACTAATACATCATGGTTATATCAAGCACTTCAAATGTAAGGATTTCGATCCATATACTAACATGAAGTCATGAAAATTTATTAAAGATCCAATGTTGGAAGTCATATCACAACATTAACATGTGTACAATCAAGCCCATAACATAGAATTCAAAATTCATATTTTGAAAAGCGTTTCTTGAGCTCCAAGGGTGGAAGGGACCCTTGGATGAACACTTTACATACCTTGGTTGATGATTTCTTGAAGATTAGTGGAGGAAAGCTTGAGTTCTTGATTTGGAGTTAATCACCTTGGGTTTTCTTTTTCTTGAGAAATTATAAAATGGTCAATGTATTTAGCCAAAAAGGGGATAAGTATCATGTTATGAAGGTTGAAGGTCGTGGGAATAAGATCTAATTACCCATAAGGAAGTAGTCATTTAATGACTGAAAATTGGGCACCGATGCAGTTGTCGACGCAGGCATCGATGGCATCGATGCAACACTTGATTCGTCATGCCATGATCGTGCCATGTCTCAGGAGTTTGACTCTAGCAACTTGCAATAATATTAATCCAAGCGATAGGTGATGCAGCCCGCCATGATCGCTGGTCCACTATTTTGGGATTTCTAACGTTGTCTAAATACGATTCAAAAAATCTAAAACTTGTTCAAAAATACCTATTGACCTTCCTGATAATGAATTGATAAGAATATAGACCACCAAAGGACATTATGGTCGTTAAATGAGAATGCCAACTTCCAAAGGATAAAAATAAACTAAGTCTAGAAACTTATTTAGAATTTTCTTAGCCTAGGACCCCTTGACAAGCTTAAAGGACTGAATTAAGCTAGGAATTTCATAGGGTCTTACCATATCTCCCCCTTAGGAATATTCGTTCTCGAATGAGACAGACTGAGATGGGGGAAAAGATAAACTGAAGTACATGCTGAACATGAACAACTGAAACATGATTTCATGACTGATATAACTGTTAAGATGAGTTTATTATACTGAACATGCATATTTTTTAAATGAATAACTGTCTCATGAATGCATGTTTGGGATTACCGATAAGCTGAATTTATCAAACTGAACATGCATATCTAATGCATAAATACATGACTGAACTGACACATGGATGCATGACTGAATATGCAATGGAAATTGATACCAAGTTTATAATTGAAATCTGGACATAAAACTGAATGTGTTCAAGGAAGACTGTCACTTTAAACTGAAAAATATGGATGAACCTGAGATCATTTACTAAACATGCATCAGCGGAAATATGAGAACATATTTGAGATTGAAACGTGACACATGAACTTAACATCATGAACTAAACTGAGTCTTTGAATACATATCTTATGACTGTGATTTGAATTTGAGGGTCAACTTATGAGTACCCCTTGCCCCAGACTGTATTTATTACATGAAGATGGAATGGCATATTTTGAGTCGTTAAAGTTCAGGGGATTATAGTGTATCTCCGCCTTGGGAGAATACATCGAATAATAGATACTGACTTGGTTGAGCTATTGAGGATGGACTAAAATAATGTACAGGGAACCTACGAACCAAATTGCGACTGCATATCTGGGATCTGGAACTTGGTTGGTCCATCTTAGAGTGTTTACACCCATTCATGAGATTTTGGATAATCCTAATAGATGGAAAGTTGGGAAACCATACGACCTCATTTGTCGACTACTAGACTGGGTTACGAGCTGTACGGACTGACTCATACTAAAAACTTATTCTCAACTAGAGATTTTCTCTGACACTCTTTTATAGAGTTCTAGTGGCCTTAGAGAGGGAGGAAAACTTGGCATAGTCTAAATACAACAGCTCAATATGAAAATATCATCCTGGCTAAGATTCTGTTATATGAGGCGAGGCCTACACATCCTCATCTAGGGTAGGGTGAGTAAGCCTTATGCACTGCATCTAAAATTTTGAAGCTTAGAAATACCACTCAATTACTCTTTTAACTATACTCTCTGCCTTAGCACAATACATTAGTTGAGACTACTGAAAATATTCTCTTGGGTGTTAAGCAGGAATGCATAAATATACTACTTATCTAATTAACTGAATGACTAATAACTGAATACTGGGTCTACAAGACTGAACTGTACTTAGTCTGAATAACTGGATTAAAACTATAGAGTATCATTCATAGAATCTATTAACTGACTGGGTAACACGAGGTACTAAATGCAAGACCAAGAGTATAACATGGTTTGAAAATATTTTATAAACTGAGGTACTAAAATACAAATAACTGAGTAATTGATGGCTATATTCTATGGTTGGCAAATTTTAAAGCTGAACTGAGTTTCTGATCTAACTACTGGACTAGGACAGGGACTGAGATTGTAGCTAAGATGGTAATTGAGACTGTAACTATAACTAAGACTGAAATTAAGAGTGAATGCTAGTTTCAGATAATTGAGGTTTACACTGATACTAAAGTACTGAATTATGATGGCTAAGTAACTGATAACTAAAAACCATGGTCCTGTAGGACTATATGATTCCTTTACTGAATATTGATTACCGAACTGATGCTGTAATCGAGGCCTAAGGGATAGAGCATCAACACCATAGATTCACCAAGGAATCTAAACTGAGGGCATACATGACATAGTCTGAGTTTAGCTGATCACTAAGAGTGAAACATAAGTCATATGGGCTGAGCATACTGTAAAGTATTACATGAGTGCATGAGTCATGAGCTGCATGACCGGAGTCCGAAGTTCCTATACTCATGGAACATGATTCGTAACACTGAGTAAACTAGAACTCCTCATACTAAGAACTAGAAATGTACAGGATTCTATGGAAAGTGCATGAATATAAGCTGTACTTCATGGAACTGAGATGTAAAACATGCGTAAGTATCATGATGATTGTAGTACTCTGCACTGAGATAGGGATGGGTCGAGAATCATCTTCCCTTATTTATTTACTACATATACTAGCAGTACTACTAGAATCTGAAGGCCTGATTTTTCTGAGGTATCGTAACCGGACAGTTCTTGTATACTTGCTGGGCTATAATAGACTGACCCAATGGGTGGAGACATAGAAAGGTCATGTTAATATTTGGTCTGACCTTAAAGTTTGACTGTTATGCAAAAAATTTCAAAAGACATAGGAGCTCCTGGATCAGATGAGACATAAGCACACAAATTAAAGATTTGTAACATACCAATGACTGCATCAGGAGAACTTTCTTGATCCTATCGAGACTGAAGTGCATAGAGCCTGTTTGGGCGTTGCCCACTGGTGGCGCTGGAAGTGGTACTTTGCTGATTTGGGTGACCAGACTGAGTTGAGGAACGATTAGGCTGACCATGAAAACTTGACTGGGGATAATATCTGACTCTATGGCCTGGATTGCCATATCCAAAACAAAAATCACTGTCAGCTCTGCAAATACCCTGATGGTGCTTTCCATAAGTCTAACAAAGATTATGAGTTTGGGAACTGCTAACAATGCTCTGAGACATAAAGCCTAGCGCCCTATCTTTGTTACCATTTTTGAACTTAGAAACTGGAGCACAAGCTGAGGAAGGAGCTAGAACTGAAGAATTTAGGTGGAACTAAGAATGATTCCCACCCTCTGACTTAGGCTAATTGAAATTGAAGCTGCCTATTCTAGCCCTCTTATTCTGCCTTTCTCTCTCCTTATTCTTCTGCTCATTTATCTACTGAGCATGGGTTATTAGCCTAGCCAATTCTATCTCACTAATCAACATCACGGTCCTGTACTCCTTGACTACACTATCATTCACTCTAGACACAAACTTACTCATTTGGGATCTGCTATCTTCCACCACTCGAGGAGCATATCTAGCTAGTTGAGTAAACTTGAGAGAATACTCTTTCACTGTCATATTGTCCTACTTGAGGTTAATAAATTCTAGCACCTTAGCTTCTCTTAGATCTAGGGGAAAGAATCTATCTAGAAAAATAGTGGCAAACTCATACTAATTAATAGGCCCTGCCTCTATAGCCCTTTCTACTTTCCACTGTTTGAACCAAGTGTGAGCCACATCCTGCAATTGATATGTAGCTAGCTCAGCATACTGGATTGCAGTCAATTCCATAATATTAGTAATCTTCTACAATTGATCAAGATACTCCTAAGGGTCCTCATCTGTCTTAGACCCAAAAAAAGGAGGATTCATTTAGGTAAAGGCCCGAATCTTAGCTGCAGCAGAATTGGACACTAGGTTGGCCAGAACGACAGTTGGAAGTTTATTCTGGGAGGCAACTAAATGAGCAAGAGTAGTGAATTCAGCTCTGAATTTTGCATGGGAGGCATGTTCACCTAAATGATTAGGCTGATCGAGTTGAGGGGTTCGCTGATCCCCTGTTCCCCTTCCCTTTTCTATAGATGGAGAAAAGGAAGGATTAGGCTGAGAGTTTAACTGGAGTTCATGCTCACTCACACGACATGAATACTAAAAGAAGGGAAACTGTTCTTAAAACAACTCATAGCCTCCTGCACATAAATATGGCGCGTAACACACCCACGCACAGTACTCTACTAGATGTGGCTTTTTAGACTTCCTTGGAAACTGTTAAACCTTAGGATCTGATACCAAGTTTGTATGCCCTGAGTCTGGTACCTCGGATTGTACACGATGCTAACAATCCTGAAGGACCACTAGCTAACCTATGACTGATATCTGTAACTGAGCACTGCATAATAAATATTGTAATAACAATATAACTGAAATAAATACAAAAATCTAGCGGAAAACATTCCATAAGGTTCAAAACCAAAACATCACTGATTATACGGTGTAACAACACCAAAACTAAAATAACTGTCTGAACTACTCTAGTTTAAAAAAACCTCTAAACTGTCTAAATAAGAATTTGATGGGACATTTCCCCAACTAACTCCAACTGCTGAAATAAGCTAAGTACTGAAGCATTGAAATAATGAAATAATCATGTCCTCAAACTATGAGGACTCACCAGTGACTCTGACTGCTGAAATCTGAACTGCTAAGTGCGATCGGGAACCTAAGCATCTGAACCTATGGTATAAAACACCATAGCAGAAGAGAAAAGTATGCATCAGTATGTGAGAATATACAGGTATGCAAAGTGAGGTAGTTTGAATGCAAGGATCCATATGCATGAACTATAACTGACTAAATAACATACACATAACTGCGTGAGAATACATGCATGAATATGTCGACTATAATTGAGGTCGTGATAATGCAAAATACTAAATCTGAATGCTGATTAACAGTTGTTTAAGTCTATAGATACTGTATAACTAGTAATTAAAAGACTGTATCTGACAGTTCTAAATCTGTGGAACTATACTGAGTTTACTAATAACATGGATTTCTAATAACTGATGTACTATTAATTGAATGACTATTTTTGACAATCCTAATTCTGATAGAACTAGCTAAGTTTTGTACTGAGCTGAGTGACTGTATCTGGCAGTCCTGAAATTTGAGAAACTATCTGAGTTTGTTACTGAAGACTGAGACTGAGACTGTAGGAGGTAATAATCTAATCGGCATGCCCCATAACTAAACTGGTGGGGTCTAACCTGTGACCCCAATTAGAAGGGTGTCAATACCAAGCCACGGATAAAGACAAGTTGTAAGTTAACCCTTTATTTATAGGGAGCTCTTCCGTCAACCCCTCGCTAGTAGGACAACTCGAATGAGATATTTTTACCTTAGACTCATTGGGATATATCTCAACCTACTGGCTACATAGTTCTGGAATGCAAGGATTGCTTCTAAGGATCACACCCTCTACTGACTGACAGGTGAGCCCTTATCCCTGGGTTCACTCGATGCTGAATCCTACTCCCAACTAAATAGATACTAAACTGATTTTCTAGTTCATACTTGGCTTGACTAATCTGTTATTGATTCTACTATTTAACTGAACTGAGTTTACTGAGTTTTGTTGACTGATGGAATACTATTGAGTTCTCTTAACTGACTGACTTTACTGAGGACTGAAGTGAATACTGAATGGGACTAAACTGATTTTGGATCTACTGATTTTTCTTGAGCCATATAACTGACTGATTTCTACTGAGTTTTGGAACTTGACTGAGAATACTACTTATCATGGCTTGCCTGAGGTTATCTTGAAAACTAACACTGGCTCAAGGGACACAACTAAATTATCACATATTATATACCCCAGGACTCGATAGCATGAATATAAATAGGACATGACACTTCTTGAACACATGACCATAGTCAACAATTCAGAATACAACCTTTAAGGGATTTCATAAAGCATTTGCAAGTCATAAGCTTACACATGAATAGGAATTCATGCTAACATGACATAACTTCACAAATTCATACTTATGAGCATTCCACCAAATCATTACAAGACATAGCTTACGTATGGGAGTCATTTTGAACATGTAGGTACATCATGAGTTCATCATTTAGATCACCAATGGGTTATAATGCACAATTCTTATTCACTTAGGCATTTTAACAACACATGGAAGGCATAACCTTTTCTAGGGCATAAATCAACAAATAATACATCATGGCTATATCAAGAACTTCAAATTTAAGGATTTCAATCCACATACTACCATAAAGTCATGAAAATTTAATAAAGATTCAATCTTTGAAGTCATATCACAACATTAACATGTGTACAATCAAGCCCACAACATAGAATTCAAAATTCATATTTTAAAAAGGATTTCTTCAGTTCCAAGGGTTGAAAGGACCCTTGGATGAACTCTTTACATATCTTAGTTGATGATTTCTTGAAGATTAGAGGAGGAAAGCTTAAGTTCTTGATTTGGAATTAATCACCAAGTGTTTTCTTGTTCTTGAGAAATTGTGAAATAGTCAATGTATTTAGCCAAAAAGGGGCTAAGTATCGTGTTACGAGGGCTGAAGTTCATGGTAATAAGACCTAATTACCCTTAAGGAGGTGGCCATTTAATGACTGAAAACTGGACACCGACGCTATTGTTGACGCGGTGCGTCGATGCCTTCAATGCGATACTCGATGTGTCATGCCATGATCGCGCCGTGTCTTAGGAGTTTGACTCTGGCAGCCTGCAACAATATTAACCAACACGATAGGCGATGCAGCATGCCAAGATCGCATTGGTCTTCTATTTTGGGATTCTGAACGTGGTCTAAACGATGTCCAAATAATCTGAAACTCATCTGGGAACACCTATTGACCTTCCTGATCATGAATTAACAAGAATATAGACCACTAAAGGACATTAAGGTCATAAAATGAGATTACCAACTTTCGAAGGCTAAAAATAAACTATGTCTGGAAACTTAGCTAGAATTTTCTAAGATTGGGACCCCTTGACAAGCTTAAAGGACTGAATTAAGCTAGGAATTTTGTGGGGTGTTACATCAGGGGTCACCCTTTAGTTGGGGATGACTCCACAATAGTTGTTAGTACCCGTGGCATGGTGCTAACACCTTTTCAATTGGGGTTACAGATTGGACCCCTACTCAGTTATCATGTCTTATTTAGGGCACGTCGGTTGGATGATTACCTCCCACACTTTCAGTTTCACTTTTCAGTTGAAAACTCAGTTCAGTTTTATAGAATCAGAACTATCAGACACAATCAATCAGTATCAGTAAATTAGTTATTTGTAACTTTAGACATCAGTTACTCAGTTATCAGAACTCAGTACTTAGCTTCAAAAAAGTTTAGTTATAATATACATATATACACAGTATTTACAGTCGTTTCCGTTATCCATTTACTCTCATATTGAATTACTCTATATCATCCAGTCAGTTACTGTTCATGTATATGATCCCTTTCATTCAGCCTTACTTTATCTAGCATACCAGTACATTCCCATATACTGACACATTCTTTCCTGCTCTATTATATTTCATATCATAGGTTAGGATGCTCAAGTTCCCAACCATACATACTAGATTCAAATTCAGCCACCTGCAGTTGATTTAACAGTGAGTCCTTATAATTTGAGGATATTCTATTATTTCATATTTTAGTAGATGTAGTATTCAATAGATGGAGTTAGTTAGGGGATTGTTCCATCAACTTCACTTTCAGACAAATTCAGTTAAAGGCTTTTCAGACTAGATTTTCAAACAGTATTCAATTTTATAAATGTTATATTTTATCAGTATTTCAGATGTTTTGAACCTTATGGAATTTTAGCCCATTTTCTGCATTAATTTTAGTATTATTATTTAGTACTCACAGCAGATATCATTCATGGGTTAACATGTGGTCCTTCGGGGTCGTAAGCACCGTGTGATGATTAGGGGGTAGTCTCAGGTCATTACAAACTTGGTATCAGAGCCTAAGTTTCAACAGTATCGTAAGAAGTCTAAAAGCTACATCTGGTAGAGTCTTGTGTATGGGTGTGTAGTGCACCATACTTATGGATAGGAGGCTATGAGATGTTTTAGGAAAAGTTTCTATTCTTTTAGTGTTCATGTCATGCGAGTGAGCATAAGCTCAAGTTAAAATCTCAGTCTAATCCTTTTCTTTCTTCCAGTTACAGAACCTTTCCTTGTGCTTACCTCAGTAGGTTAATCTATTTCAGTCAGACGAGTATACAAAAATTACTCGATTTCAGTATTCTAGAAAATTCCTTCAAATGAGTTTAGTAATAGAGTCATTCAGTTTTAGTTTCTTGATGAACCAGTCCTTGAATAAAGGGGTAGTACCTCAGTTTCAGTTGATTTAAGTTTGAATCTCTAGATTAAACTAGTAGGAAGAGAAGTTGAGGATTCTAGGTTAGTCAAGTTGAGGTTTCTATATGATAATTGTTGGGGAAATAGAAATCTAAGAATCATATATCAAAAGAAAGTACTAATAGTGGACCTTACATTGAGTAGTCCCTCAAAATGAGTTTAGTGTTTACGAGTATTGTTATATCTCGGGCTCCAGAGTAAAGTGGTTTCAGTTTGATATAGAATTTATTAAGAGGTTCACAAACTTAGAATAATGGATTTAAACTAAGGGGGAGATGGTACAACAAGTAACCAAGTCAGGCTTTCAGATTTTCATAGTAATGTCAGTAATGTCAGTAATGTCAGTAATGTCAGTACTCATGCCTTACATGTCATCTCTGTGATCATATGACATAGTCGTGCATATTATCGAAAACTAAGTATACTTATTATTCATGGTATAAGGAGTTTCAGTTCACTTAGTATCCAGTTCTAGTACAACCTAAGTTATCATCTTAGTTACAGTATCTGTAATAGTTTTAGCCTAGTAATCAGACCAGTACCTCAGTTCACAGACTATTTTAGAATCATGTTATACGCATGGTCTTGTATTCTTAAATAATATTGTTCTCACGAATTCATGTTCAGTTATCTCATGTTACTCAGTCAGTCCCTTCCTCATATTCATAATACTCTACAGCTTCAGACCAGTTATTTAGAATAAGTACAGTTTAGTCTCACATGCCCAGTATTCCACTATTATCCATTCAGCTAATCAGATAATTTAGTATGTTTAAGCATTCGTGCTCATCATCCATATAAATATTTTCAGTAGTCGCAAGTGAAGTGACGTAATAATGTGGGGTGTATTGTTGAGAGAGTATTGAGGGAATATATCTAAGCTTGAAAAATTTGTAGTTACAATGCATAAGGCTCCATCACTCTGTTAATATGATGTGTCTAGGCCTCGACTCATGTTACAAGATTTTAGCCATGTTGTGATTTCTTATTCAGACATTTTGCGCAGCTCATGCTAAGATCCCTTGCTCCTTAAGGCCATTAGAACTTCCTATAAGGAATGTTGAAGGAATGCTCCAATTAAGTGTATGTTTTCAGTATGAGTTATTTCATAAATCTAACAATTCAGTTTAGCAGTCAGGCAGACAAATTCAGATGGTTTCCCATCCTTCCATCTTGTCTTCCTAAAATGGAACATTCTAGTAGTTGCGAATTTGGCCTAGTTTATGTATCATGCCCCTGTTTAAGATCCCAGATATTCAGTCATGATTCATTTCGTAGGTGCCCCGTGTATCTTCTCATGATTTTCCATAGTATCTCAGCCAAGTCAGCATTCTCGAGGGACATAGTGTCTCAAGGGGGAGATGCACTATAACCCCCGAGCTATCATGATCTAAACCTTCCATTTTATTTTCACGTAATGAATCCATCTTTAGTAATAGGTCCTTGTAGTTGACCCTCTAGTTCCAATCTAAGCAGTAAGCTATGTACTCAAGGGCTCATTTCAGTTCACAATATTCAGTTCGTGTATCATGTTTTAGACTCATTCATGTTCTCATGTTTCCATTCATACATGTTCAGTAAATGATCTTAAGCTTATCAGTGTTCTCAGCTTAAGGTAACAGTTTTCCTTAGATCTATTTAGTTCTATATTCAGTTACAGCCATAATTTTACTATCAATTATCATTGAATATTTGGTCATAACTTCAATAATCAGTTCAGTCATGTATTCCGCACATCAGATATGCATATTTATCATATAAACTCAGCACATCAGCGGTCCTCAACTTACTCAGTCTTATTTGAGGATGAATTTTCCTGGGGGGGGGGGGGAGAGGGGAGATATTGTAACACCTCGTACTTATACCTAGCTTAAATTCATCCCAAAAATGTGAAAAACTTTATTTAAGAATGAATATAATTTTATACATGTGAAATTTTAAAGATTTTGTCTTTTCATTGTGTGGGAAATTGAATAAGCTTTCCATCAATACCAAATTCTCCCAAATCCGACACCTGGGCGAATAGTTAGAGCCATTTCAGTAAGACAGTGTACCATCTGGTACTCTAAAGCGTCGTAGAGGCATTCCAATTGACATTTTTCATTTTCTAGTGAGATAACGCGATACCACTGCATCGCGCCACTATCTTTTTTCCAAATTGTCACTTTTCATTGTGACTCCACGATCATGGCGCATAGTGCCAAAGGGAAAATTTGAAACCAGTGAGGCACCGCGATGGTGCCACATCACACCATCAGCCCAATTTACAGTTGTCCACTTTCCAGTGGCATGATGCGATAGAGGCGCGTCGCACCAGGTGCCTAATTCAAAAAATTTTCACGAAAAATTGAAAAGATTCCCAGGGTTAAAATAGTCCTTTCTCACGATTTTATTATGCCCAAATATGAGATTTAATCTCTAAAAATGTCGTTAGCTATTCATTATTCAATTCATCCCCAAATTTAAAAGCATTCTCTCTTAAAAGGGCCAAAACCCTAGTTCAATAAATCAAGAACAAGTCTAAGGATTTCTTCCAAGAACCTTCAAGAGAGAATCTTCCAAGGTATGTTAGATGTTCATCCACGGACCCTTACCTTCCATGGAGCCCAAGAATCTTTTTTAAAAATACAAGATTTATGATTTATGATTTTCATGTTTGAATTAGATTGAATTCATGTTTGTGATGTTGTTTGAGTTTTCATCAATGATTTAGGTTACAAGTTCCAAGAATTAATTCTAGTATATGTTGAATTACATGATATTCATGATAAACCCTTCAATTTGCAAGTTGATTGTTGTAACCATGTTAACCCTAAGTGTTTATGATTTAATGAACCAAGTATGCTTCTCATGTGTTTGATAAATTGTCTATGATAATGAAATAATTCCATTATAGCATGCTAACATGTATTACCCATCCATGTACAAGTTAGTGCATTACAAGTGATTGATGAAATGTCTCTATGAATGAATTGTGACCAAGTAAATATTGTTATGTTATTCAAAATAATTCTTTGATTTACTTTTCATGCTATCTAGTCCTGGGGATATCTAATACCCGATAATTTAGTTGTTTACCTAGAGCCAGTGTCAGTGACAAGATAGTATTAGTCATGTCACAATTAGTAGTACTCTTAGTTAGTTACATAACTCAGTAGAACTCAGACAGTTACAAAACTTAGGATAACTCAGTAAAATCTATATCAGTTCAGTCCAGTTCAGTATGATTAGATCAATATCTTTCAGTTGGGAGTATGATTCAGCACCGAGCGTGCCTAGGGATGGGGTCTCACCTGTTAGCTAGGACTGGGTCCCTAGAAGCAATCCTTAAGTTCCAGAACTACGTAGCCAGCGTAGGTTAAGAGATGTTACTTGTTCGATAGGACTGACATACTCAGGGATCACCTATTAGTTTGGACTGACTCCACAGTAGTTATTAGTACCCGTGGCATGGTGCTAATACCCTTCTAATCGGGGTTATATATTGGACCCTAGCTCAGTAATCTTATCTTATTTGGGGAATATCGTTTAGATGATTACCTCCCATAGTTTCAGTTTCACCCTTCAATTTAGAACTTAGTTCAGTTTTACAGAATCAAGACTGTCAAACACAGTCAATCAATATCAGTAAATAAGTTATCAGTAACTTCAAATATCAGTTCTCAGTTATTAGAACTCAGTACTTAGCTCCAGAAAATCTATGTTTTAGTATAAATATGTACGTACTATTACATGCTCAGTATTTACGGTAGTTTCAGTTATACATGTACTCTCATATTCAGTTACTCTATATTATTCAGTCAGTTACTGTTCATGAATATGAACCCCTTCATTCTGCCTTACCTCATCTAGCATACTGGTAGATTCCCACATACTGACGCATACTTTTCTTTGCTATGATGTTTTATATCATAGGTTTGGATGCTCAAGTTATTGACCACACATAGTAGATTCAGATTCGGCTAGCAGCAGTAGATTTAAAAGTAAGTCCTCATCATTCGAGGATATTCTATTATTTTATATTTTAGTAGATGTAGTAGTTCAATAGACGGAGTTAGTTGGGGGATTGTCCCATCAACTCCACTTTCAGACAAATTCAGTTAGAGGCTTTTCAGACTAGATTTTTAGATAGTTTTTAGTTTTACAGATGTTATAGTTTATCAGTATTTTAGATATTTTGAACCTTATGGCATTTCAGCCCATTTTCTGCATTAATTTCAGTATTATTATTCAGTGCTCACAATAGATATCATTCATGGGTTAGCTTGTGGTCCTTTGGGGTCGTAAGACCCGTGTGACGACTAGGGGGTAGTCTCAGGTCATTACAATAAGTTTGTCAGGAGGGAGGAGAAACAACGATTGTGGAGGAATTGAATGTGTCTGAGATGGATATTTACTAGAGATTCAAAGTATAGCTATGTATTGGCGCATACATCTACTCACTATAATTGTGCCGTATTTTTACTGCACTTTGTTTAATTGTGCAGATATTGTGTGCTAGTTAGTTACCTACATCTCTTAGGATTAGGATTACATGTTTATTATTTATTGTCCATTAGGAATACACCTTATGTAATATATGAGATTTTGTTAATCGTTGCTTGTATTTAAAGTGTCTCTGCACATCATAAATAAATAGAAGCTTTCATACACTACTCACTCTTATATGGTATTAGGAGCCTCAATATACTCTAATGAGTAAGATTTTTTTCCTCTACCACCCACCATCCAAAAGTGGCAGAAAAACTATTTTCAAAGAAATTCACATCATGAGGTGAGTATATTTTAGAAGATTTTGGATCAAAACATTGGTGACAATGATGAACTAAAGAAAATCCTTAATATATACATAGTGTTGATCTTGGCTCTAAATTATTTTTTGAATAAGTCTTGAGCCAGGGATAACAAAGATACCTAAGAGTTTTTAAAGAATTTTCATCAGGATCTTGACAAAATAACATTTGGAAAGGTTATTTATTTTGTGAAAGTGAGGTTGGCAAGCGATTTATCTGATAAACAACATGTTGACAAGCAAAATATCAAAGAGTCGATGGAAAAGAAACTTCATGAAGTAAAGTTCTTGCAATTTCAATAATATGTCTATGACGTCTTTTCGCAAGAGCGACTTTTTTGGGGGTGTATGGAGGGGATAAAAGATGTTCAATACCTGCAGATATTAGGTATGGATCAAGACATTTATATTTTCCACCACCATCTGTACAGATTGAAAGAATTGTCATATTAAAATGACGTTTAATTAATTCTTGAAAGTTTTTGAAGAGGTATGTAACCTTACTTTTATGGTTTAATGTGTTAAGCCAGGTGTATCGGGTGTACTGATCCATAAAAATATAGTAGTCTAATCTTTTGTCAGTCGATTGAATAGGAGAAAGACTTCATAAATAACTAAATATTAAATATTGTTTGAAATAGTTTGGTACTTGATAAACTAAAATGTTTAGAAGGATGACGATGAGCCTTATTCGAGGAACAAAAATTACAAACTAATTTTTTTTCTCGTGAGCAAGGTAGCGAGAATTTATTCAAAAGAAAATTTAAAACTCTTGTGTTTGGATGACCCAACCGACTATGCCAGGTAGAATTGGATGTTCTGGTGGAGGTCAAATGTAATTGAAGAGAAGACATAGAGGGTAAGTTTGGCCACTTACAAAGACCATTCTTATTCTGACCGTGCACCAACAGAGTCCGCGTGTCCAAGTCCTTCACAAAAAAGAAAGGAAAAGAATTTAATAAAGGTTAGGTTATCTCTAAGGAATGCTTCAGTTCTCTCTTCACATTCAAAGAGGTAATGACTTCAAGATACACATGTACTCTAACGCAGATTGGGATGGAGATGTGACTAATCAAGCTTCCACTACTAGTTACAATTGTTTTTTGGAAAAAATCCTATGAGCTGGTCTTCCAGGAAACAAAGAACAATTGCTCACTCATCAACTAAATAAGAGTATCGTGATGTTGCAAATGTGCTGGCTAAAACAAACTGGGTCAAAAATATGCTAAAAGAACTAAATGTCTCACTTCTTCAAAGACCAACCATTTACTGTGACAATGTTGGTGCAACGTATTTATGTGCAAATTCATTTTTTTATAGCTGCATGAAGCACATTGCTGTAGACTTTCACTTTGTTCATAAACAAGTCCAGCAGAATCAAGTTAATATTGTTCATATTCATGTTGTAGAATAAATCATGGATACTCTAACTAAATCTCTACCAAAGCTAGCCTTTGATAAATACCTATTCAAGATAGGCTTTGCTACAAATTTCCTATTTTGAGGGGGCGTATTCGCGCATACATCCAATTCCCTGTAATTATGCAGTATTGTTACTGCACTTTGTTTAATTGTGCAGATATTTTGTGCTAGTTAGTTACCTACAACTCATAGGATTAGGATTTCACATTTATTATTTAGAGTCAACTAGGAATACTCCTCCTGTAATATAGGAGATATTGTTAATCTTTGCTTGTATTTAAAGTGCCTATGCACATCATAAATAAATAGAAGCTTTCATACTCTAGTCACTCTTATACTATGTTTAGTAATTTTTAAAATTATCACTATAGAAATAAATATAATGTATAAATTACCTAATTAGGCAATTAATCAAAAATACCATACAAGTTAGTCTATATAAGAACTGATAAATTAATAATCATGAAAAATTAGGTGATAAGATGTAGTAATGAATCAAACTCAATCTTAAAATGCTAGATCATAAAAATTTAAAAATCATCCAAATCTATATAACATCACAGATAATATCTGTCTGGTTGTGGTAAACTCAATATTATGTTCTAATTTTCAAAAGATTAAAAACAATATGCAAGTTAATATTTCTTATCATACATATAAAACTTGATGATACAACAAGAATAAATGACAAGAACATATCTAGTGAAATCCTGTGAGTGGGATATACAAAGGATAAAATTTATGCAGTAATTTCCTTTAAACTATCACTTTGAAGAACAAATATAGAGTATATGTTATTCCGAATAAAGAGGGTTTAAGGGAGGAGAGTCAATGATTTAGGAAGAATTGATATTTCTGTGATAGATATTTTCTAGAGAATTCAAAGTATAGCTATGTTTAGTAATTTTATAAACTATCACTATAACGATTAAATATGGTGTACAGATTAGCCTAATTAGGTAATCAACCCATCTTATCATGGAATTTAGTGCGTATAAGAATTGATTAGTTGATAAACATGAAAGATTAAGACATAAGATGCGGTCATGAGCCAAATTCAATCTTATGAATTAATGATGAAGAAGTAGTAAAAAATAAAGATGAAGATGATACAAAAAAAAAGATGATGGTGATGAAGAAGGAAAAGAAGAAGAAGAAGAAGAAGAAAGAAAGAAAATGAGAGAGAAGAAAGAAACTATCAATGATTATTATTCATTGTGTTGTAACTAGTGCATGCTAACTATATATAGAGAGAGAGATAGAGAGAGTAGTAAACTTGTAGATGCTAACTAACTAACTTCCGGACTAACTCTATAATTAACTGCCACTTGGATCCTTCATTACTTTTGCATACATACATAGAGAATACTAGTATCAGCCTATTTCCTCAACACTCCCCCTCAAACTTGGCACTGCAAATATGTTAGCATGTCCAAGTATGGATATCAAGTATTCATGCTGGGATTTTGTCAAAGTCTTGGTTAGTGCATCTGAAGCCTTATCATGTGTTGAAAAGTACTCAGGCTTTATCAAACCTTATTAAATCTTTTCCCTAATAAAGTGACTATCTATTTCTTTGTGTTCAGTTCTCTCATGATACACAAGATTTGCTGATATATGAATTGCAACTTTGGTATCACTAAAAACTATCACTGGGAACCTGAACTCTAAGATCTGATATTAAGCAAATAATCCAAGTCAATTCAGCTACTATAAAAGCTAAACTTTTGTACTCTAATTTATTTGAGATTCTACACACAATAGCCTTCTTCTTTAACTTGCATGAGATGAGTGAGTAACCAAGTTTGATAGTTTACCCTGCGATAAATATCCTAGAGAATGCACAAGAAGCCTAGCATGCATTATAATGTGTGAGGACATCCTTTTATTGCTAGAAAACTGTAAACCTTTTCCTGATTTTCCTTTGGTGCACTTAAACATTCTAAGAGTTCCATTCATATGAGACTGTTTTGGTTTCTACAAAAATAGGCTTAGTGATTTTACAGTAAATGCTATATGTGGCTTAGTAATTATTAGATACAACAACTTGCCTACAAGTATCTCATAGGAACCTTGATCAGTAAACACATCACCACTTTGATTAGTTTCCTTGATATACCGATCATACTCACCAGTAGTTAATTTTGTAGTAGTATCCATAGGAGTAGAAGTTGGTTTTGCAGCACTAAGTCTAGTTTCAAATATGATTTCAAGAGCATATTTTATCTGATACATAATAATACCTTGTTGAGATCTTACAAACTCAACACTTAAGAAGTATCTTACTTCACCTAGGTCCATTATCTTGAAAGCTTTATGTAGTACTGTAACAGCACAGATTTTTTGCCTCTAAAAATTTCTTGATATTCAGCTTACTTCCCAGATTACGACTTATCTTACTAGTCATAAGGTGTCATTATGGGTCGTAGGACCCTAATCGCAAGGTGACCAGTGTGTTACCCAAATTTTTTGTCCTAGGTATAGTTAAGACCATACGAATCATGGTAAGACATCATCAGTCGCAATATAGGACTCGTAGTCTTACCAATATAGTGGTGTTTTGTTTCTATCATGACTATGACTAGACCTTACGATTCGTAAGGATGGACTATGGGTCGTAAGTTACGACTCGTAGGGTTAACAGTCAGGGTGCCTTGTGACACTGCCCAAACTATAAGACAAGGGGACTACATGGAGTTAGTCATTACGAGTTATATGGTAACCCGTAATGACTAGGCAGAAATTGTTCATGTATTGATTAAAGGTTCTTTAGTGAATTCTCTCTTTACCAACATAGACTGCATGTCCATAAAATGCCAAAAGGAGTTATTTTAATCCTTTATCAAAATCAAATAAGTTTTAAACACTTGAAAATCCCTAAGTCAAGAACAAGCTAGGGTTTCTCAAGGTTGATCAATTAGAGCTTCCGAGTGGTGATTTCTCTTCATAATTGTGATACTTTCAGGAATGTACCTCTTCCCTTAAACTTTTGTTACTAAAAGCATGTGTTTAATTGGTTATTCATGTGGATTTGAAATTTGGATTTTTATATAGGTTGAGATTTTGGAATAAATGTTACATGAATTGGATTTTCATAATTTTATATGCATTGTATATGCTTTATCAATATTTTTTAAATTAATTGGGTGCATGTTTATGGGAATTGGAAAGGGGGTCGAGGCATTTCTCTAAATTGATTATTTTTGTTTTGAATTGGTTGGAAAATTGTGTTTCTTCAACTTCACCTGCATAATTGGATTTTAAAAACTATGGTTAATTAAATAATTTGGCTTATTTATCTAAACTATTGCATTACATAAATTGTTAAATGGATAAAAAGGGTTTGGAAGGCCCTGTTGGCTATATTTTTTTTATTATTAACTTAATTTAGTAAATAAAGGGGGTCATGGCATTCCCCTAACTGAATTTAATAATCAAAAGGGGTCGTGGTATTCCCTTAGGTCAATGTAATTGATATGACATAATTATAAGCTTGCAAGTGTAATGCTATGACGATAACCGTGGTTAATGCCTTAATGGTTAATTCCTTGTGTAAATGGATAGACTATGTGAAACTTGTTTTAATTGGGCTTAAAGGGGGTTGTGTAGATTGCCATGGAAGGTGGAGGTCTGGGGGAGCGATACTAAAAACCATGTTTGCAGGCGTAGGTTCAACAATGTTAGAAAAGGTAGATAAGTAACATTGATATATAAAGGACAATTTGTCATATGATATATAGTTAGGTAAGGGATAAGGAACATTATCATTGATTGTCAATGGCACAAAGTCTTTCATCCATCCAGGATGATGTGTTCCTCCTGATGATTTTTTATATAAATCCTGAGCTTGTCTAGCAATTGCACTCCTTGTTTTTTTAGTAGTAGGAACATATGTTGTTCTTGTAGTTGCAGCTCTTGATTGAGTGAAAGAGGCACTATAGTGGACAAGGATGATAAACTTGTAGTATTAGTAGTTGACTGTTGTTGTATTGGAGCAGGTAGAAGAAGGTGTTTGAGAATCTGGCATCTCAATATTACTCAAAGTCACAGTGTTGACTGTTTCAAGTAATAAATCTTGATTACTCATGGGAAATATTTCTTCAGGTGGCTGAATATTTTGACTTTTGAAGGGAAATATATCTTTCATGAATATGGCATCCCTATTCACAAGAAAGTCTTATTAGTGAGATCAAGTAGAATATATCTATTCTTAGTTTTTCAGTAGCCCATATGTTTAGAATCTTTGATCTAGGCATAAGCTTATTTGATTCATCAATAGTTTTTGCATAGCACAGACAACCTAACACTATTAAATGATCAATTGATGGTTTCCTATTATACAACTTCTCATAAGGTGTGACCTGACCAATTGTAGGTGCAGGAGGTATGTTAATTAATTATGTAGCCTCCTTATCACAATGGCCCATGTATTTTAGAGGGATGTTAGCATAAAATCTAATAGCTCTTGTCATTCTAGAAGATTTCTATGCTTTCTTTCAGCCACATCATTTTGTTGTGGAGTGTAGGCACTAGAAGTTTGATGGTTTATTCATAAATTTTAACCCATATTAACCCGTGCTTATTTTCTATTTTCAACAAATACAGATGTTAAGCAATAATCTCTCTTTGAATGTCCAAAAAAATTTCACTGATAAAAACCACCCAAAAAATTTTCATGGATAAAAACTATCAAATTAGATTAGTAAAAATGAAATTATATTTCAAAACCTATGATTTATGTGATGTTGTGAAGGAAAAAAAAAAATCCTTACAACAACATTTTCCAAATCCCACAATTGTCCATATGGAAGCACTTTCAAATATGACAAGACGATTGATAGTGAAGAAGAAAAAGAAAGAAGAAAAGAAAGATCAGTATCAAAATGATTTGCAAGTTCAAGAACAATCAACATAATTAAGTATCAACTATCAAAGTAAAAATTGAGAAGAAACAATTGTCTTTTTAAATAGCATTAACCAAAGCAAAGGAGGAGTGTTGAAAATTGCTTTGAGTTACTGCCATAGTTTCTAGGAAAATATGTTATTTCATTATGAAATCTGGTTTCTTAAACCCTATTCTGGTTTCTAAAGTTCTGAGCATTCCCTACATCTCTGAAAACCCCACAGGATATATGGGTTCCGTCTTAAACATGCTTGCCAAACACCCAATCCAAGTTTACAGCAAGGATTGGTGTGTCTAAAATCTAGTATACCAATAGCATAAAGACAATAGACAATAATTATCTATATTTTAGGACATAATCAACCCCGCTTTGTCAAAACATGATTTTGGGCTATAATCTTTCAACTCACGCCTTCACGGCTAGCTATCTAACTCTCTTTAGGACCTTATTATAGTCTCTTCCAAAAAAAAAATTTTGAAAGCTGATTCTGTCTCTAAATGTCCATTTCTGATTTGGTATGATTATACAATGACTTGCAAGTCACATGAGCCATATTATACTTTCTTTTTAATATTTTACATGCCATGATTCATTGGCCACCATAAAGAAGTTCAAAGGTCAGATAATAATGTTCTTTCAAAACAATGTGATAGTTTATACAAAAACATTTCTCATTCAAGATTCTTTTGAAAACCATAGGAGAAACTCATACCATTTAAGTTTTTTCAAATAACACTATAGAAAGCAAGAGCAATATTAACACGAGTAACACTCTTCAAAACTGCTTACATGGATGATTAAATAGATGAAATCATTCACAACTTCATCCTCTTTACCAATCACAATTTAATATATATACTTAGAAAAAATTCACAATTGTAGAATAAGTGTCAATCCGAATACATGGAACCCATAAGTTCAACACTAAAAAGAGTTTAAAAGAATATAGATTAAAACCCATAGATTTTAGGTCATTCTACGTACCTGCTAGTGACAAACTTTGAAGAACACTTTACTGTTAGAGCCTTAGAGCTTTGAACCCTAGCTAGTTTTTCCTTTTTATGAATTGGGGGATGGTGGAATGCTTTTTGAGGGTTAGAAATCATACTCAGTGACTGAAGAATGTTTTGGGGCGAGTGGGGAGACGTTTTAATAAAGTAAAATCATTAAAACATCCTTCAAATATCACTAGAATATTGTTTTATTGATGAGTGGAGGGGGTACGACACGACTCCTAGGGCAGGGAGGTAGCCTTGTGATGTGTTACTCAACATGAGAAAGCATTCTTGCAGTGTAAACCCCAACATAAGAAGCATCCTCACAACGTGGCCCCAAGAAAGAAGCCTTATAGTGTGACCCCTAGCACATGCTGCAACCCTCGTGACGTGGCACCCTCTGCGTGGTTGAGGCAACGAACTCCTAAGGTGGTTCACGCAATGTGTGGATGGTGCGGGGATATTCCTTATGAAGCAGGGTTATTTTACCGTCTATGATTGCCCCCAACACTTCTAAACCCATCCTAAACTGATTTATACTCATTGTAGGGGTAATGTAGGTTGGTTTTTAGCTGTAGGTTGGTTTTTAGCTTTGTTTACGTACCTAGATACTCAGGGCATTGCACAAGCTCAACATTAGGTTCAAACTTTCAAATGAGTAAGAATAAAAGAGAAAAACATATGCAAGATAATATTTCTTATCATACACAAAACTAGATGATACTACAAGAACAAACAATGATAACATATCTTGTGAAATCTAATGAGTGGTGTATAGAGCGTATAAAATGCATGTAGTAATTTTTGTAAACAATCACTATAAAGAATATATATAGTGTATAAGTTTCCTTGGAAGAGGAGGGTTTCAGGAAGGAAAGAAACGATTTAGGTGGAATTTGATGTGTGCGTGTTGGATATTTCCAAGATATAGGTAATTAATCCATCATATAATGCAAGTCAATCCATATAAGAATTGATAGGATTATAAACATGAAATATTAATAGATAAGATGTGGTCATGAGCCTAACTCAATCCTACAATCTAGCTCTTAAAAATTAAAAGATCTCTCGTCGTGATGGAAGGACATAAACAATCTCTCTATCTTAACAAGTAACACGTTCAACATTAGGATCCAACTTTTAAATGAGTTAAAAAAAGTATGTAAGCTAGTATTTCTTATCATACACATAAAACTTAATAATCCTACACGAACAAACAACAACAGCACATATCCTGTAAAATCCTAAGAGAGAGTTATGTGAAGGACTAATGTATGTAGTAATTCCTTTTAAACTATCACTATAAGGAATAAATAGTGTATAAGTTTGTGTAGAGAAAGAGGGCTTCTGGAAGGATAAACAATGATTAGGGAGGAAATAGATGAGTTTTGCTGGATATTTGCTAGAGTATTCAAAGTATAGCTATGATTAGTAATTTTTTTAAACTATCACTATAAAGAATAATTATAGTGTATAAATTTGTGTGATTAGGTAATTAATATATCATATCATGAAAGTCAATCCTTATAATAATAAGAATTGATGCGTTGATAAATATCACAAATTAAGTAATAAGATATGGTCATAAGACAAACTCAAACCTAAAATGGTAGCTCATAAGAAGTATACTTGCATACAACGATCTATAAGGATGCGAACAATCTCTCTCTGAACCAGCAACAAATATAGCATTAAGATCCTAATTTTAACTGAGTAAGGAAATACACAAGTCATTTCTTATCATACATGTAAACTCTGAGCTCAACCTTAGACAAACGATGGAAACTACCAAGGTTTGAACAACGGATAATAGAACTTTATTCAACACTTGCACCTTGCTTTTATAGAATTAACATTTTTCTTATAATCAGGGACAGCGAGAAAAATGTACACAGATCTTACTAGTACCTCATGAAATGGAAAAACTGTTTTTAGTACTTGAATACAATAAGTCAAAGTAGGTATGAAAAAGAAAAAACTCCACATTAAATAAAACATATCAACTAATATAGAATCAATAATAACAACAAAATCCTAGAATAATTGAAACACGATAGTAGTAAAATGTCAATCGTGACTGCTTATGAATGTATCATGTGAAATCCTACAAGTGGGTTATGTGGAGAATAAATTTATACAGTAATTTTTTTTCTAAAGTTAACATAAACATACACCTTAACTTACCATATTTACACAAATCACCACCCTTAGAAAGTAAATACAAAATTCACAACTTATTATGAATCATTGTTGGATGTATCGGGTGCTAATTTTGTATCTCGATAGACCCAAAATCGAAAAAATGTGTCGCAAGTAAATTATGTACCTTTACAAAGGAAATAATGTATCTTTGTTGGGTGTATTATTTTTCCCGATAGACATTAAATCAGAAAAAAAATTGTGAAGCTAATTATGTATCTTTACAAAGGAAAAAAATTGTGTCTTTGTTGGTACGTATTTATTATCTAGTAAAGTTATCCCGCCTAATCCGCACCCCCTACAAATGGTATCAAAGCCCAGTTATTTAAATAATACGGAAGTAGCATATATGTTTGAATTTAGATTAGATTTACTTGAGATTAATTTATATTGATTAATTATGAGAGGATCATTTAAAAACAGAGAAACTTTTAGAAAAATTAAAGAATCTTTAATTAGTAATTATTCAGAATATATAAGTCTAAATAAAACAAAAGAAAACCCACAAAGATTAGCCTACCTAATTACCTTAATATCTAGTATTGAAGAAAAATTAATAATCCATTTAAAATTTAGAAGAATGAGACACATACCACCTAATTATGATAAAATTGGATTTAGATACCCGCCAAAATATTATAAATATGGTTTAAATGAATAAAGTACAAAAATACAAAAAATTAAAACAAATTATTTCTAAAAAACGTAAAGAATTAAAAATAAGAATTGAAAGACTACATTATAATATATTTGCCGGAGTTAGTAAAAACTCAATAAGTACACAAAAAGATGAAATATCAAATTTAGAATCACAAATAGATAGTTTAGAATATATATATCAACATGAACTATTTACAATAAAATGAACAAAGAAGAATTTATAATAGATTAAAAAAATATGAAAATCACGAAGGATTAAAAATAAAAATAGTATTTTCTAATCTTGGAAGACGATATAAGAAAATAGGTGAACATTTATATTTAATGCTAGAAAAAGAAGAATTAAAAGTAGAAGATAAATTGACAGCTATGGTAAGAATAGAAAAAGAAAACGAAGAAATAGATAGAAAAAAAGAAATAGAAAATATAAAACAACAAACTACAGAAGAAATACGAAAAATAGAAGAAACTAAAACTAGTAGGATTGCTGAATTAGAAAAGAAATACAAATGTTAAAAGATCTGTATGAAAAAAGACAGAAAGAAAAAGATAAAGAACAAAAATTATTAAATGAGATAAATCAATTTAAAGAAAAATTAGAAATAGACAATAAAGAAATAGAAACCAAGGAATTAGAAATTAATAAAATAGATATTGAAGAAACAGATAATTATGATTTGGAAGATAGTGAAACATATATAGAAATTTTAACAAATACAAAAAATTTAGGAATCAATGAAAAACAAGAAGTAATTAATGAAGAAAACTTGGAAAATATAAACATGGAAATAAACACTCTTGATAAAAAAGAAGATGAATATATAATACCTAAAACATCAGAAATAAGAAAACCTACATATTATAAGAATAAGTTTAAAAGATATAATCTAAAGAATGAATAAGACAAATGGACACAAAAATAAATAGTTAATAAAAACTATAACTTTTTAGACTTAGATTGTGTAATAGATACAGAAAAAACAATACAATTATGGATAGGATATATGACAAAACAATTATTAGATAATAATATAAATGTAATAGATGCACCAGAATATATAGAAAGAACACTAATAGGAACAGTGAAATTATGGTTTTTAAATCTAACTGAAAATAGTAAAAGAGTATTAAGAACTGACAAACCCACAGAAGGAACATCATCAACAACCACAACTAAACTAACACCTATAGAATTATTAAAAAAATATGAAACAGCTATAAAAGACGAATTTAGTAGCATGACAACAGAAGAAGAACAAAATGAAGAGAAAGATACAAATAGGAATTTAACGTTAAAATTAGCAATATGTAATATGTGCTACATAGATGAATATACTTGCGCATTTAAAGAATATTATTATAAAGGAGCATATAATACAGAAGAAAGTAAAGAAATAAGAAAATTATATTTTCGTAAATTACCTGAACCATTTAGTTAAAAAATAATAAAAAGTTGAGATGAAGCAAAAATAGTAGATACTCTAGGAGCAAGAATAAAATTTTAACAACAATGGTATAGAAACCTATGTGAAAAATATAGAGAAGAAATAAAAATGGAAAAAACATAAGAAATTTAGCATGTTGCAAAGATAAAATAGCACCTCAATTTGGATGCGAAGAAAGATATTATACGAAAAGAAAAAGGCATAAGAAATATAAGACATACAAAAAATCAAAATATAAGTATAAGAAACCAAGAAAAAGATATTATGTAAAAAATTTTAAACATAAAAGACCATATAGAAAAAAGAAATCCATAAAGGAATGTACTAATTATAATTGCGAAAAATTAGGACATTTAGCTAGAGATTGTAAATTACCTAAAAACTTAAAAAATAAACAAATATCAGAAATAAAAATAGAAAATACAGAACATATGCAGATAGATTATATAGATAACGAATTTGAAAGTGAAGATCGTATATATGAAATTTCAGAGAATGAAATAGATAATGAAATAGAAGATGAAATGGATAGTGAATTAGACGAATTAAATGACTGAAGAGGATATATAAATAAACCAAATGACTGAAGAAGATATACAAATAAACCAAATGACTGAAAAAGATATGCAATTAAACCAAATGACTGAAGAAGATATAAAAATAATAACAAAAGAAGATAGTAGTAGAAGGATATTACAAATGATATTATACACCTATGATAGATACAGGAGCAGAAGCTAATTTATGTAGATATAATTGTTTACTAGAAAGTAAATGGGATAAATTAAAAACACCAATAATAGTTAAAGGATTTAATAATGAAGGAAGCTTAATTACTTATAAAGCTAAGAATGTAAAAACACAAGTATGAGATAAAATATTAACAATAGAAGAAATCTATAATTATGAGCGAACATCAAAAGATATACTTTAGGAATGCCGTTTTTAAATAAATTATACCCACATATAATAACTAGAACAGATTGGTGGTTTACAACACCATGTAAACAGAAAGTAAGAGCAAAAAGAGTTATTAATAAAATAGGAAAGAAAACTGATTGGATAAAAGGAAGTGAAAAAATTACACAAAAATTAGAAAATATAAAAAATATCGAAGATACAATAGAACTGGCCGTATTTTCAATAAATAAAAAGGAAATAACTATATTTTCAATAAATAAGATAAGAATAATTAAGAAAAAATTAGAACAATTATATAGTGAAGATCCATTAAAAGGATGGGAAAAACATAAAACCACTATAAAAATTGAATTAATAGATAAAAATAGCATAATACCCCAAAAACCATTAGCATATAATTTTGATGATTTAAGAGAATTTAAAATGCATATAGAAGAATTATTAGAAAAATAATATATACAACAAAGTAATAGTAAACATAATAGCCCAGCATTTATAGTAAATAAACATAGTGAACAAAAATGAGGAAAAAGTAGAATGATTATTGATTATAGAAATTTAAATGCAAAAACAATGACTTATAATTACCCAATACCAAATAAGATATTAAAATTAAGACAAATACAAGGATATAATTATTTTAGTAAATTTGATTGTAAATCAGGATTTTACCATTTAAAGTTAGAAGAAAAATCTAAGGAATTAACCGCATTTACGGTACCACAAGAATTTTATGAATGGAATGTACTACCATTTGGATATAAAAATGCACCAGGTAGATATCAACATTTTATGGATAGTTATTTTAAACAACTACCTAATTGTATAGTATACATAGATGATATACTATTATATACAAAGATCAGAGAAGAACATTTAAAATTATTTGAACAATTTACAGATATAATAGAAAAATCGGGAATAAATTTAACTGAAAAGAAAGATGAAATTATGAAAAATCAGATAGAAATTTTAGGAATACAAATAGATAAAAGTGGAGTAAAAATGCAACAACATATAGTACAAAAATAATAAATTCAAAAGAAGAATTAGATATAAAAAAGAAATTACAATCATTTTTAGGATTAGTAAACCAAGTAAGAGAATATATACCAAAATTAGCAGAAAATCTAAAGCCCTTACAGAAAAAATTTAAAAAGGATGTAGAATATAATTATAACGAAGAAGATAAAAAACAAGTTCAGAAAATAAAAATACTTTGTAAAGAATTACCAAAATTACAATTTCCAAATTAAAATAGAAAATTTATATATATAGTAGAAGCAGATGCTAGTGAATGTAGTTATGGAGGAGTACTTAAATATAGATATGAAGAAGAAAAATTAGAACACCATTGTAGATACTACTCAGGTACGTTTAATGAAACAGAAATAAAATGGGAAATAAATAGAAAAGAATTATCCTCATTATATAAATGTTTATTAGCATTTGAGCCATATATTGTATATAACAAGTTTATTGTTCGAACAGATAATACACAGGTACGTTGGTGGATAACAAAGAAAATACAAAATTCAGTTACAACAAAAGAAATTTGGAGACTAGTCTTGAATATATTAAATTTCACATTTATAATTAAAGTAATTAGTACTAAGAAAAATGTTATTGCAGATTACATATCAAGACAAAGCTACACAGACTGATATAGTAGAAGAGGATACTCTACAAAAGATATTCAACACCCTAACTACGCTTTCAATGAAAGTGGATAGTATGAGTAATGAAATAGAAAAGTTAAAGACTAATGAAGTTAAACTGAAGTCTATAGCTACAAATTAGCTAACTCAGCAGTGTGCAGAGCTACGTCGACTGGAAGACATTAAAATTCCAGAGCTAGAAGGAGATGTTGGGACACTCCGTAAAACCCATAACGTTTATCAATCTACAATTGCAGATACAAGCAAAGGAGTTATTGGACAAAGATACCAGAAGATGAACTTAAATAAGACATTTTAAAAACTATTTACACCAAAAATACAAAAAGACCTCTTGAACATACCCCCACAAATTATCACATATCGAGATAGTCTGAACCAAGATAAAAAAGTTTATAACTATACAACCCAAAAATACATAGAAAATATCTACCGAGTACAAACTTTTCTAAACCTTAACCCCAGAGCTACAGATATCAAAGAACCCAACACAAACTATATAACCCAAAGATTACAAGGTCACAACAAGCTAATTGCACTACCTAAAACTAACCCAAGCCTAATAAAAACTTGTTTCGACTATGAATTATTAAATACCATATATACCCAAGATGGAGAAGAACTATCAGCTATGGAAGAATTACAAAAAATATTCAACACCTATAACAGAGTAATCAAAGGAAATCTATTTTATATAAAGTGTTATATTGCACCAGCAGAGATATTATATGATGAGATAAAACCAGTTATACAAGTTGTAAAAATAGGATTAACCAGAGATATGATTATACCAGAAAATATTGTGTAGCAGCCAGAGATACCCAGAATCGAGATACCTGATTTTTATGCAAACAAACGACTTATTGGACTAGCTACAATTATTCAAGAACTAGCAAATAATTATACCAATGGAAACCGAATATGGAGCTATTATTCAAGAGATCATTAGATGATTTATTTAAATTCAAAAGAATTACGACAAGCAGATATGGAAAATGTTAGACAATGGATAATGACATTACTAAACCTAGAAAAACAATCTACTGCAAGAGCAATTAAGAGAGGATTTATTTCAGACGGATTATTGGCAAGATATTGCAAGATAATTGGACACAAATATCCAGATCATCAATGTTTGAGATGTAATGGAGAAGATAATATTATCCCAGAAGTTCGGCTAGAATAAAATAAAAAATCAAGAAGATAAGCATGCCAGCTAGAAAGAAGATAAAAAAAGCAGCAGATACGACAAGAAGAAGATATCAGCGAAAATAATAATGGAGATAAAAGACAAGATATTAAATTGTGAAAGTGACATGTAATAAATTTTCACAATTTTCTTTACGTAAATTATTAGAATTGTATACGCTTTTGACTATTATTAGTCTAGGCTTTAATTGATTTTTGTCTTTTTAGAAGACATTTGTAAAGTATAATAAATGAAGTTAGGTAGATGTAGATAATTTTTGTAAAGTTTTAGAAACGTGTAAAATAAGGAAGGAAAACTCTTGTAAAGTTTCAGTCTATAAATAAGAGGAACCGAAGGCATTGCAAAGCAAGCCTTCATGAGTTGAAGCAAAAATACTCTCTCTTGTCCACAAAAAATATTTTGCTTAGTTATTAAAAAACAGGTATATTTTAATGGAAAAATCTATGGAGGAACAAAGCTTAGAAATATCAAACCTACTCGAAAAGGTATATTTATTTATGAATATAAATAAATAAATTCATAATTCCCAACAATCATGGTATAATAAAATAAATTCATGTTAGTTACTTTATAGTAGAATTATTCGAAGAATAATATGTTAAGAAGTTTATTAGCAAAGTGGAAAAGGAGAAAAATCCCTAAGAATTATGCCATCCTAAAGGTGAAACCAATAAGACAAGAAGCCGTGGTGGGAAGTAACCAGAGTAGAGGCGCTGTTTAAGGGAAAAGTATCCAAATTACCATGCTAATAGTGATCGAAGAACATGTTATTTAAGAATAATCTAGTATATAGTAATCTAAGATGACCATATTTTGTTATGTATATGATTGAAGGGAATATTTTGAAAATAGCAATTTTATGAAAAATGGATAGTTTATCTGACTAAATGGTAGATAAATTTAAAATACTCGTTTTATATGTACTTAAGGATATACAAATATTGGATATAAGAAAAATCATACTGGAAAAAATATTTGATAGATATTTTATGACTAGAATTAATTATATACCACACCTACCGAGCTACTCTTATAAATACTTACATGCCAAACCCGCACACTAACTATGATAAATTATGTATATTTAGAATTTTGGAAAAAATATATGAGAAACATATAATTAGCAGAAAAATAAATAAAAATAAATTTAGACAAATACATGGAAACTAAAGATATAAAATATATAGAATTCCTTAATGAAAATATGCAAGAATTACTTAGACTAAAACAAACAACTAGAAAATATTATGAAAAAGCATTTAATCGAACTTAAATGACAGAGGATATTAAAGTACTTGTTTTATATATACTTAGAGATATAGAAATTATAGACATAAAGAAAATAATATGGAAAAAATTACAAGATTATGAAGAGGAAGATTTATTAAACAGTATAGAAAACTTACACACATATTATGAACATCAATATTATTTAGATTCAGATGGATATTATTCAGAATAAATAAATGTTAGAATATATAAAAAAATTTAGAGAAAGGCAAAATTGGATATATGAAGAAGTTAATTGCAGAAATCAACTTGAAATAGAAAAAAGACAACTAGAAGAAAAATTACTTAAAATAAAAATAACCTTAGAAAAAGAAGATACAGATAATAAATTATTTAATACAGATGGAAAATTACCTAGTAAAGACTGTTATCAATAGAACCTTTATTATCAAGTAAAGTTACCATTAATCTGCACCCCCCTACAAATTTTTTTACAACTAACTCTATAAAGAATAACTTTTATTATAAATTTGCCTGATTAGGTAATTAATCAATCATATCATGCAACTCAATCCATATAAGAACTGATAACTTGATAAACATGAAAGATTAAGAGATAAGATGTGGTCATGAGCCAAACTCAATCCAAAAATGCTAACTCATAAAAAGTAAAAGAGTGCCCACGATTTATAAGAATGCAAACAATCATTTTCTCTATCTCAACTAGTGACATACTTAACACAAGGATCCAACTTTTAGCTGTGTAAGAATATCAGAAGAAAATATACAAGAAGAATATCAGAAGAAAATATACAAGTCATTTCCTATCATACACGTAAAACATGATGATACTACAACAACAAACAACAACAATATGCCCAGTAAAATCTCACGAATTGGATATTGAAAGGGGAGGGATAATTATCTCTTTTGAGTATTTGCTAAAAGAATAAAAATATAGCTATGTATAGTAAGTTCTTTAAACTATCATCATAAAAGATAGATATAATATATAAGTTGCCAGATTAAGATATTAATCCTTAATTTCATATCAGCTAATCAACATAAGAATTGATAAAGTGATAATCTTGAAAGATTATGTGATGGGACTAATAACATATTTACTGAAATTCAAAGAGTGGGATATGAAGATCAAGCACTATCCAGAATGATTGAACGTAAAGTGTTTGTAGTGTTTTAAGTCCACCGTCAAATCTCTGAGCTCAATCCTAGACAAATGATGGAAACTACAACGGTTTGAACTACAGATACCAGAACTTTATGCAACACTTGCACCTCACTTTCATAGTATTAGCTTTCATCTTATGATCAGGGGCAGCAAGTAAAATGTATACAGATCTTTCCACTAGCTATGGAAGGGAAAAACTATTTTTAGAGCTTGAATACAACAAGTCAAAATAGGTATGAAAAAGGAAAAATTAAAGATTAAAGAAAACATATCAATTAATATAGAACCAATAACAACAACAAAATAGTACAATAATTGAAACACGATAAAGTAGAAAAAAATTCATGTGTGGCTGCTTACCTATGAATGTATCATGTGAAATCTTATGGGTGGGTTGTGTGTTGAATAAATGTATGCAATAATTTTTTTCTAAACATAACATAAACATATATTTAAATTACCATATTTACACAAATCCCCACCCTTAGAAAGAATTTACAAAAATTTTAACTAATCATGAATCATCATTAGATGTATCGGGTGCTAATTTTGTATCTTGACAGACCCAAAATTGAAAAAAATATATCGGGAACTAATTATGTACCTTTATAAAGGAAATAATGTATGTCTGTTGGATGCATTGTGTCTCGACAAATCCAAAATGGGAAAAAATATTGGGGGGCCTAATTATATACCTTTACAAAGGATAAAATGTATCTTAGTTAGATGTACCAGAGCTATTTATCTATCTCGATAGGACAAAAATTAGAATTTTTAGTAATTATGTGAAATGTCGAGATTTTCTATAACTAAACTCAAAACTATTGGGATATATGTTGTTTGACCATTTTTCTAAACTAACACTATAAAGAAATATAGTGTATAAGTTTGTTTAGAGAAAGTGGGATGAAGGAAGGAAAAGTAATGATTGGGGAGGATATGGATGTGTCTGTGTTGGATATTTCTAGAGGATTCAAAGTATTGCTATGATTAGTAAATTTTTTAAAACTAACTCAACAAAGAATAACTATAGTGTATATATTTGCCTGATTAGGTAATTAATTCAACATATCATGCAAGACAATCCATATAAGAATCGATTAGTTGATAAATATGAAAGATTAAGAGGTATGATGTGGTCATGAGCCAAACTCAATCTGAAAATGATAAATCATAAAAAGTAAAAGATCACCCAATGATATATACGAATGCAAACAATCACTCTCTCTCTCTAGCAACCGGTGGCATGCTTAACATTAAGATCCAACTTTTAACTGAGTAAAAAATGAGAAGAAAATAAACAAGTCATATCATACATGTAGAACATGATGATACTACAACAACAAACATCTACAATATGTCCCGTAAAATATCTCAAATGGGATATTGGAAGTGGAGGGATGATTGTTTGTTTTGAATATTTTCTAGAAATATAAAAAGATAGCCATGTTTAGTAATTTGTTTAAACTGTCATAATAAAAGATATAATAAATAAGTTGCCTGATTAGGTAATTAATCCTTAATTCCATGCAAGTCAATCCACATAAGAATTGATAAAGTGATAATCATGAAATAATAAGTTATAACACAAATAACATATCCAATGAAATTGGACGAGTGGGATCTGAAGAGCAAGCACTATCCGAAATGGTTAATCATAAGGCTTTGTAGGTAATTTTTAAGTCCCTAGACAAAACGAAGGAAACAACCAAAGTTTGAACAAAGGATAATGGATCTTTATGAAATACTTGTACCTCACTTTTATTGTATTAACATTCTTCTTATGATCAGGGGCGGGTTGTAAAATATACGTAGACCTTATCACTACCTTATTGAACAGAGAAACTATTTTCGAAGCTCGAGTACCACAAATAAAAATAGGTATAAAAAAGGATAAACTCTAAATCAAAACATATCTACTAATATAAAAGCAATAACAGCAACAAAATAGTACAATAATTGAAACATGACAGATTAAGTAAAAAAGTCTTGTGTGCCTGCCTATGTTTTGCTATAAATGCATTTCCAACTCACTTGTTTTTCCACTCACAACAATACCATCTTTCTCACAAAATTTCCCTTTTTTTTCCTCTATAAAACTCTAGCACCAGAAAAATTCTCCAATGGACCTTCACCAGCAACCTATAACACCCCTTAAACCCCATCACGACATTGTTTCCGACTAACCGATAATCAAGATTCCTACGTCAAACCTCTATTACTTTTATAACTTACAAATTCTTTATTCTTCACCATGTTTTTCTCAGTGATATACTTTCTTCATAGACGACATTGTTTTATTACTTCTGTTACTTATTTGTTGGGATTCTTTGGAGTTGAGTATGTCCAATCCATCATATCTAATAAATGAAAAATGTTGTTCTACTAAGGTCAAAATATCTCAATGAAATATGTAACTACATATTTTTCTATAGTGAAAATAATCAAATTGTACAGCTAATTAACCAAATGGAGTTAGTGGAAAAAATCTAAACCTTATACGCATGGTCAAACTAAGATCCTGGGTTAAAAGTGGGAGAACAAAACTTTGTCTAGTAAGTTCACAGTTTGCTACTGATTTGGAGCAGAAAGGGGCTTCCCTTAGCAGTTCTATTGACAAGAATACCTGAGCATTGGAAGAGATAAGGGTATTTATTTCACCACTTGTCCATTACTATAGAGAAAATGTAAAGAGGGTAAGACTTCTGGGCATTAGGGATACAGTGGTATACTTGAAGCCTACATATTTGTAGAAGGAGTTGCTTAAAAGATCCCTAGAGAATCTAGCTCCTTTTATGAAAAAAATTATACATTTGTGATTTCTGTTTATCCATCCTTAATGGAAAAGATTAAGAGTTCTTTGAGCTCGAAAGTTGGCAAAAAGAAATATGATGTAGGTTGGATCTGGATATTGGAGTGAAATGTAATTTATTATTAAACTGATCAGAATTCGTGGTGGGACAAAACAGAGTATTTGTACCACCACAGAGTCTGATATGTTTAACAATAAATTTCATTTTCACTCCAATATCTGGATCCGACCAAAATCTTATTTCTTTTAGTTGACTTTCTAACTCAGAGAACTCCTTCCTCTTTACCACTAAGAAAGGATGAACAGAAATCAGAGATGCCAGATTTAGTTCTTAAGAGGATCCTGGATTCTCTGGGATTCTTTTAAGTTACTCTTTCTTCAAATATGTGGGCTTCAAGTTTATCACTGTATCCCTTATGCTCTGAAGGCTTACTCTCTTTACATTTTCGCTACAATTATGGATAAGTGGTGAAATAATATCTGTTAGCTCTTTCAATGCTTGGGCATTCTTGTCAATGGAACTGCTAAGGGAAGCCCCTTTCTTCTCCAAATCAACAGTAAACCTAGGACTTACAACACAGAGAGTATTGTACAGGCATTTTATGTTATTTCAAATTAGAGTTTCAGACAGAACTATGCATTTTTCTGTTTCAACCTTTTTAATGCTTTCCACACATGGATTTGCTTATTTCAAGCTATGTGTCCTTCTTTAAGGACCAGAAGACCACGAAATGTTAGAAGAATTTTTCTATCTCTTTGGTATAACTCTCTCCACCTTCTCTCATTAGAATCCAATCATAGTTGATTCCCAAAATGTTTTTACTTTTGGCCCAGGATCTTAGCTTTACCATACGTATAAAGTTGAGTATGCCATAGGCCCTGTTCTGGGAGCTTTAGTTCTGAAGGTGCATATAATATCATGTGATGACTTATATCATTATCATCCCACCATCATCACTTCATTGTACTGCATTATGTGCATTGCATTGCATTTCTCTGAATGATTAATATTACATTTGATTATTCCCTTTCATATCATAGTACCATGATTGAGTGTTATTTGTAATATTGTGTATTCATTTTGCTACATTTGATCATATTGTACCATTTATTGGGTGATTAGGAGGTTGAGATATTATGAGACGTGGGTTATGATTGTGTCTTGATTTGAGAATATGTTGTGTCATATCAATTGATAGCATGATATACAAATACATATACACTCTCTCTATCTTATCCCTGATTATTGGTTGAACATGATGATTGAGCATAATATATTGGGTTCGTAAGTCTCCCTTTAAAAGTGTCTTTCTTTAATTGTTGATTAAAAAATGAATATTGGGTGTCGCTACACCCAGTGTAGGAATTGGTTTGAGTAGAAAAGTGTAGATTGAGTTTCCTTAACATTGACATTGCAGAGATCGAAGTAGTAGTTTACGTCTCACTGAACTTATGTCACAATCTAATTTATGAGTCATGATGGCACTTACCAGTTCACATCAGTAGTTAAGCCAATACCATAACCCTGAGCTAAAATAATGGTTTAGTTAGGTAAGAGAGGCCCACTATCGATGAAATTTAAGGATAAAAATAGCTAACATAAGGATTTTAGGAAAAAAAACAATCATACAAGATACCACTCCCCAAAAACTGGTAGAGCTAGTACAAGAGAAACTAACAGTATTTATATAACTCCAAGTATAGAATAGCTAATACATCTGTCTTGAATGCTAAAGTCTGAACACAAGAGATGGAAAAATAGGGTGACTCAAACTCAAAGAGCCCACCCTACATCTGGGATTCAATCACTGCACAAACCACGATCAACGACAACAACGAATATTAGAATCTACACCAAAAGGCACCAAAGTGTAGTATGAGTACCAAAACAATGGGTACTGAGTAGACATCATCGGTCGACTAAGAGGTAATATAATGCCCTGCAAAATCCTTTTCCAGTCTGAGCCTTAGAGCGTATTTGGTAAAGCGAAAATCTGAGTCAAAATATTTTAGAAATATCCTCCCAAGTATGAAATACTTTGAATTGTGTGGGAATATATTTGAGAATTAATTAAGATCATAGAGGTCCCCTAAATCATGGTCGATTTGAAAGTTTTCCTATCGTTCAAGTTTTAGTGATCGTAAAAATTTGGGTCAACTTCAATCGACCATAACTCATTATATATGAATAAATGGGTGTATTTATATATATCAAATGAAATATCTTTGAATTATCTTTCCAACTATACCAATTTTGCCTAAATCCGATATTAGAGCAAAGAGTTATGCCCATTTTGCTCCAGCATGTCAAGCTGGAAAATGGTGACGACGTTTCTGACGGGCTATCACATTTCTGGCGACCTTTTTGATGACTTCATCACATTCTGATGACATTTCTGATGATGTCATCAGCCTTGGGATAAAAATCAAGAATTTGGACCCCTTTTGTGACGACCATTCGTGATGGCCTATCACGAACCTGACAGTTTGTCACGGATAGCGTCAAGTATATTTTTCTAGCAATTCAAGGGCATTTTTGCAAGGGTATTTTGGTCATTTTCCACCTTTTTTGAGTCTCTATAAATATGAGGAACCCTCATTTAAACTCTAATTCCATCATTTTCTTTTCCAATTCTCTCAAGAATATCTAGGGTTTCATTCAAGAACCCTAATCTTCCAAAATTCATCCATAAATTCTTCAAGGTTTCTTCAAGAATCAAGTTCCTCATAGTGTGGGCTTCAAGAATTTATTTGTTTCAAGTGTGATAAAGTTTCAAGCACTAAAGTTCATCCAATTTCAAAGGTTAAGGTATGTAGATGTTGATTCTTGGGTCCCTTTCATCCAAGAAGCTCAAGAACCCTTTTTGAAACTAAAAGATTTTTATGTTTATGAGTTGTAAATGATTTGTATGAGTTGAAATGGATTTTTAATGTGTTGTTGAGTTTTGATTTATGTTTGCCTACAAAATTTATGAGCTTTGACCCTAGCATGTGGAATGCAAGTAATGTTTGTGATAGACCCTCTAGAAGTTGTTTTTCCATGTGACGTGTTCATGACTTCTGGGTGTAGAAATGGTTGAATAAGTGAAGAACGTTCCCCATAGGTTTGATAAAGAGCTTAGGTGAGGCATAATGGCCTCTATAGTATGTTGAATAGGAAACCCCAAATTGTGAGCTAGTCCATGCATGCCTAGTATTTGATAAAATGCCTTAGCGAGTGAAATGTGCCAAGATAGCAGGAAATTCCCAAGTAGGTGTAAAATCGGTCATGTCTAGTGGTTGTTGAAAGACCCTAGTGAACAAGTCGAGATATGATGGTTGTAAATTCCCTGATTTTGTGCTCTTGATATATGTTAAGCTTTTAATACATGCCAAGTGGTTAGCAAGTAAGTTATCACGTGATAGTATGAAGTCTCCCCATGCCATGGGATATCCAAACACATGTCAAGATTGATATAGGTATGAAATACCTGAGGTAAAACCTTGTTGAAGGGAATACAATCTAGTAGGATATTTCCCCTACGTTATTATATGATTATGATTCCGAGATGCTTAAAGTGAGTCCTAGGCAACTGTGATGATGAATAGACATTTGAGATCCTTAAATGCTTGAGGTGATGTTTAATGACTGTGGAAATGAACATATGGGATGATTCCTGAATTACTTATGAAGATGCTTGAATGATTATGATGATGCATGAATGCTTGTGATGATGAATGAATAATGACGTTTACTTTTATGCTATCGAGTCCTAGGGGTATTTATACCTGAAAATAGAGCTGTTGTCTAGAGCCCGTGTCAGTTTCTTGATAATTCCAATTGAGCCATGATTCTCAGAACTCAGTGAACTATAGAACTCTGTACCCCCAGACAAGTGTGAAGCTTAATAAAGCTCATTAATCTCAGTTATCTCTGTAATATCTATATCGCTAGTAATCTAGCCTCAGACCTGTAATCAGCTTAGTTCTAATAGTATTCAAGTGATTCAATCCTAATCTCAGAAGTGATTCGAGTAATCTATTCAAGCTCTATATTATCAATCAGATACAATAATTCGATATCTTTTCCATTAGATACAGAGCCAAGTAATCTCAGCATAACTCAGTCAGACCTTTTGAGTAATATGATCAGCCAGTGTTTAGTTGAGAATTCAGTTTTGAGTCTTTCAGTTGGGAGTAGAAACTAGCACCAAGCGAGCTCAAGGATGGGATCTCACCTACTAGTAGAGGGTGTGATTCTTAGAAGCAATCCTTGTGCTCCTAAACTACGTATCCTGCGTAGGTTGAGACATCACACCTGTTAGTTGAGGGTGGATGAGAGACATCATACCTACTAGATAAGGGTAGATAAGGTGGCTTGACCTACTAGATGAGGGCTCCACCGTTCTCGTTTGAGGACCTGCTAGATGAGGTTCACATAGAGTTGTCTTTACTAGTGGCGCGGTAATGACACCCTTCCAACTGGGGCACAGGTTGGACCCCACATATGGTAGATCAGGGCATATCAGTTAAGTTCTTGCTTCCCGCAGTTTCAATTTTAGATTTAGTCTTAGTTTCAGAATCAGTCTTCAGAAATCAAGACTGTCAGATACAGTCATCTATTATTGTGAGGAACTCAGATAGTTCCATTGATTTATGGGCCATCCCATCAGATAGACTTAGTGTCACATATAGTTATTTGATATTATATTCAGAGATATGCTATCAGATAGGCTTGATCATAGTATCATATTTCTATTCAGTATTCTTGTTTTCAGATTTAGGTATAATCATATTTCTTATCATTGATAAAGCTTCCGAAATCATCTGTTAGAAAGGTTGATCTCTAATCCTGTCAGTCGAAAGCAGTAAGTCCAAGAATTTAGTCATTGATGTAAGCTCATCTAGATACTCAGTTATCAGTATCAGATGAGTTAGTGATTCAATATCTCAGTGGCAGTAGTGAGTTCAGTTTGCAGTAAAGTGGTATCTGAGTTTTAGTATCTAGAGTTACAATAATTGTGTTCATGTTCTGCGCATTCATGTATGTGTTCTCGTGCGACATTTTCATGATTATTCAGATTAGATATTGTGCATGCATGAAACCTTGCATTAGCCTACCCTGTCTACATACTCGGTACATTTTTGTACTAACACATTTGTGCTATGGTGTTTTATTTGACACCATAGGTTCAGAGGCACAGGATCCAGTTTATCCTCAGCAGTTTGGTCCCAGTCAGCAGCAGTAGCAGTGAGTCCTATTCTTTCGAGGATGAGTCTCAGTTTACTACTATTGTTTCAGACTTTGTTTATTTTCTGTTGACAGAGTTAGTTGGGGACATGTCCCATTAACTCCACAGTTCAGACAGTTAGAGGCTTTTCAGACGGATGTATTAGTATTCAGTTTTTAGCTTTGAGTATGTATACATGTGTTGAACCTTATGGCAAGTTTTTGCATTTTTTTTCTAGATATTATGTAGTGTACATGTACAGATATAAAAAAAAGTGTTAGCTTGTGGTCCTTCGGATCCATAAGCACCGTATGATGTTTTGGGATGGGATCTGGGGCGTTACAGGTAAGTGATTCGGAATCATAAAACAACATAATTGAGATCACAAGCAAACACAAGTAAAAAGTTGGCGCCCATACACCAACTAATGCATAAAGTAAGGAACCCATCAGGTCGCCCCATACCACCGTAGAGTACACTCTAGAGAACATAAAGTAAAGAACCCATCACGGGGTCCTATACTACCGGAGAGCACATCTAAGAGACATAAAAGAATAAAATACACACACACATGACCAACTTCTCACTATCCATGGTTTCTCACAATTTCCATCAAATGGCCATTCGCCAATATTTATAATTATCATTAATAATCGTAATTGAATAACATGTACCAATATACTCATAACCGTAATCATTCCACCATATATGTATCGGTCTTATCAATACTTCCTATTTACCCTTATTAGCCAACCAACAGTTATTACTAAACCACTTTTTCACTAGTCATCATATAATCACTATTAATCACTTACTATTCTCGGATCAACGACTAAGTATTATTTCTTCACTGACCAAAAGTAAAATCTAGTCAAGATTCACCACTAGACCATATTATAGTCAAGGCTTTATTTAATAGAAAGTTAATTAGCCCAAACATTAGATAATCACAATGACATAATTAATAGCTTGACACAAGCTATTAGCCAATAGGGCATACAAGGGAAGATTAGCAAACTCTTTGGAGTTGGCTTTCCTTAACTCCTGAGGAAAAAAGTAATCAAGAAAAGCACCCGTGAACTCTTCCCATACTATTGGCTTAGTATCTTCACCCTTTTAACTCTTCCCATTGTTCATACCACTAGTAAGCCAACCCGTTCATCTTGTAGGCGGTAAATTCCACACCCCCGTGTCACTAACATGCATAACTCAGAAAATCTTTGCTATCTCATCAATAAACCCTTAAGTATCCTCCTCAACCTTAGAACCTATGAAAGTAGGGGATTTAGCCTCATAAATTGGCCAACTCGAGTGACCTCTGATGAATTAGTGGCAGAACAAACATGCTCAGATGGCTGAGAGGGCGATGCCACAATATGAGCAAGCATATGAATGAATTGACGAAACTCAACATTCTATACATATCTATGAGGGGACTGAGTATGACTAACACCATGCTGGAAAGCAAGAGGAGTACTGTTAGGGACAGATGGAACACCAAGTAGAGCCGTAAAGTCAGGAGTATGGGCTTTATACTTAGTCTGCATTCCCTAAGTAGGGTGAACTTTCTCTGCATCAGCCCCAGTTAGGACAAAGGTTCCAACTGAGTTCTTATGAACATTAGATTATTGTGGAGTCATAATATGAAATGCGAGTAATCCAGGAGTTAGAGAAGATTTATAGTAACTAGTATCTCTAGAAAAAAATAAAACACAAAGACGGGAAACGTTCCTAAATTCCTCGTAGCCTACTCATTAAAAGTGTGGTGCTCTACACCCTATAAAAAAGACTCTACTCAATACAAATTATATCCAACGCCCTAAACTATGCTCTGATACCAAGCATGTCACATCCCAAATTAGGTTCCTAGCTGTGACGGAGACCTCAATCCAACCAAGGTCTAAGATGGCCCCTTAGTCTTTCATCATAGGCATAATAATTTATTAAAATATGAAAGTTAACTCAAAAATTAAAAGAGTCAGATAAATATCAAAATTAAGTTAAAACACCAAATCTAAATCTCAAAGCAATAACCCAATACTGTCTACAAGATATCCATACAAAACCTACTAAGTCGGAGCATGACCCCGAATATTCCATAAGCAATGAAACAGAAGTACTGAAACTGAAAAAAAAGCTAAAATAAACCAGGACTTTCACATGATGGTGCGCTCACCACTTTAACAAATGCAAAATAGATACCCCAAACAACCTAAAGTTGTATAGAGTCAAAAGGAAAGTCCTCCGAACCTACATTATGAAATAATACAGCATCTGAGGATAGTCAGTACATCGAGTACTAGTATGCAACCCAATGAGAGGGATACAATATGCAATTTACCAAAACTAGTCATAAAATATATGCTCGACAATCATCAAGATAACAGGATGTTGGGGTAGGAGAAAGGGACATGATACATGACCATTAAAAAATTAATCCTTAACTATATTGCTTTTCATTGTCATCTAGTAGCCCACAAGCTATTTATGTCAAGAACTCCCCAATCGATGGGCCCAAGTGTATGTTGACCGCACGTGCTAAGGATTGGAAAAATTTAGCAATAGACTAGAGCCACAATACATATTGTCCTTGTGTTAAGGACTATCCTCATTTTATGGATTCTATCTAGTTGTCCAGTTAATGTACAATATTCTTATACCAAAAAATATAGGTTTTGAGAGTTGATCACAAGGACTTATGCCTGGAAGTTAAGCTATATAATTCACTTTTCATACAAAAAAGATACAAGAATAAAAATCTACATGCAGAAAATGAAAGATAAAGGGATAGAATGATAATGATAAAAAGATAGAGATAAAGAAAATAACAAAAGGGAAACCAAAGGGTGTTTTTAACCCAAAGAACTTCCTCATTTATTACCAAATAGCACCTAACTCTTGCGTTGACCGCAAGGGAATCGAAGCCAACTTACAACCACTATTTTTAAATAAATATCAACATTACCTTGTTCAAGCACTCATAACACTCTCTAAAAGAGTTTCATCTTAATCAATATCCAATAACTAACTAAGGAAGTAAGCTAGCTCCCAAGTATTTATAGTTTAGGCTCATTATTACACATGTAGGAATCAAAAGCGACCAATGGAAAGAAAAGGCCCTCTATGGGCTGTTTTGACCTGCTCTTGAAATACTAGAGTGGATCAAAGGGAGCTCCAAAGTGCCTTGGGCTCATATCCCTTACAAGGGGCTTTCGCGCCTTGTGTTTCACTCCTTCGACATTGTCAAAGTCTTTTAACACTCCTTAATGGTAGTCTTCATCCATGTTGCATCTTTTGATAACACTAAGGAGTCGTCAAGGACCTTTAGCTTCTTATGTATCCCCTCTAAAGGTTTGAAGGACAAATAAGAACATCATCCTCATGGCACGAGGCTTAGGGTTAGTAAAAATAATCATAGCATCATTCCAAGGTTGTACACACTTAAGTTATAACTAAGAATCCCTTGTTTTAATCATGAAAATCTTATTGAAAAGGTTACAGAGGATTTGGCTATGACAAATATTAAGAGATAAGGAAACCACAAAGGTCATAATGGCATCAACAAGAAAACAAGGTATGATTACATTCATCTTAGGAGCCATAAGACACAATTTCTTGATTATCTCATCAAGAGACCACATCAATTGTGGTGCCTTTAATAGGTTAAAATTCCACAAGGATTTTCAGAGTCAAATATGTGAATGACCCTCATAGCATTATCACTCAACCAAGTGGACCAATCAACAAACTTCCTACCTCCACATGAAATAATTCCAAGACTTGCACAGATATTATCATAGGCAAAGAGGTAGTATAGAAGGGAATCGAGTATATAAGCATCATCAGAGGTGTTATTATCTATACAAAAGCCATTTGGATCAAAATGTTTAGCACATAATGCACATAAGGATAGAATCAAATCATTTAAGCATATATAACTTGTTCTTTTAAAACAAATTCCCTTAAGAATTGAGCCACCAATTGTAAACAAGCCACAAAGAAGGGTGTCACATTCATGGAATTCATCCAAAGTATTTTCAAGAGGTAAATCTATATTTTCCCTACAAGTAGTAAAACTTTTGTGAAGAATAGAAACACATAATGTTGAACACTCATGGAGCTTTTTGATATTTTTGTTCTTTAATGAATGCTCATCTTTGTTAGAAATGCCTCTCATGCACAACTTGGATCTATACATTTAATTGTAAATGCCCAAGAAAGATTTTCCATCATAGGGAAGGGTCCCAACATCCTCATTCAAACTTTTGGTATCATCTAGATCAAGTATCTAGTTGGGTATTTAGAAATCACCATATCCCATTAGGTCACTGGTGTCAAGTGTAGAATTAGTAAAAAACAAGAGTCATGGAAATATTCACTTCCCTAAAGGTTCAATTTTCACCATTAAAGTTACCAACTAGATGACCATTAACAATTTCATAAGAAAAGAGGGTTTAGAGAAAAGTATCCTGTAAATTAACTTCAACTAAGGTGTCCTCATGCATATACTCATTATCGGATTCAAGATCATCACCATGAGTATTCTCATCAATAAAGGCACACAAAGAAGAAGGAATTATTTCCAAACAAGTAACACCTTTTCTTTCAAGGGGTGAATCCTCAAGTACGCATAAACCACCACTAAAATCAAAGGAGTCATTACTTAAGTCATCACACGAATCAAGAAATTCATCCTATTGATTATCAAACAAGAATGGGGTGTCATACAAAGGATCATAACCAATATTATTTTCATAGAAATAATCACTCATTGGGTTTCTCAAACATTCAAGTAAATCAAAGGTATCATCAACAAATTGATCATTTCTTTCCCTTTAGCGTACTCTTATCTCCAAAGAAGCTATTTCCATTCTTAGGAAGGAATGTTGTCACACCATAGTGTGTAGTCATATGGGATATAGCCCTCCATATGAGCTACATCTTCAACATTATCCTCATCACTAGGTAATGTATTAGGAGTGATTTCATTATCTTCAAACAAGATATTGTAATTAGAGATAGAAGGGGCATTCCATGAAGAGGAATTAAAACATATAAGTTCATGCTCTACAAGATAACTATCAAGTGTCAAAAATGTGTCAAACACATGGTTATCCCTATGAGCCAAACAAATAATAGGATCTTCACTAAAAGTCATGCTTAAAAGGCCACTCCTATTTACTTGATCAACATTTTAAATATCATCACTCACTTGAGGTTCATTAATTAAATAGCAAACATCTTTAAGTGGTGGGATAGATTCCCATACAAGTTGATCAACACAAATTTTACAATATAATGTACCATCATTCATCACATTGTTTTTAACAATAAAAAGACTCAAATTGATCTTACAAGAAGAGTCAATCCGCTCATCTATAGGATCAACTAGTGTTTCCACACTCTCAATGGGTACATAATTAACAAGAGGTAAAGAATTATGAGACTCATATATAGGCAAGAAAATACTCACACTCAATGGGCTAATAGCCCCACAATCACTATTCACATGTACAAAAGTGTAAGAGTGATCTATGTTACCTTGAAGCTCTTGAGAATATTCTTCTTTACCTTGGTGTGAAGGTCCTCCACAAGATTTAGAAGAATCTAAGATTTCCTTTGTCAAATCTTCAAAGGGTATCTTATATTTTGGTACATGTTCTCCTCTACTTGTAATGTTGGTACCTACACATATATTCTTATGAAAAGAAGAAAAAATATTACTAACTCGGTTTGGTGGAAACCCCGTCACTTCACTCCTCACAAACTCTCCTTTTTTCTCTCTTAGATTGTCACCTTTCACTCTATTACTCCTCTCAATCTTTTGTCTCTCATTTTCATTCGGCTTACAGTAAGTGGCCATATTTCTTTGAGATTTGGGAAGAACGTGTGGAAAGAAATGATTTACCCATTGGTCCTTTACAACCTTAGGCTAATTTTTCTAATTTGGAACTCTATGTCGTGCAAATCAATGGGTACCCAAGCATAAATTTCCATGTTCAAAGAGGAAGATGTCATACCAAGCTTTCTAATAGTACCTACATTGAGTGAAGGAAATCTTCACTCTTTCAAAAACTCTATACCCCTCCAAGAAGTATGGAACAAGTAAATACTCTTGAGGTATCACTAGATGTTCAACCATAGGTGGGATAATGTAGTTCTATAGTACTAATCATCTAGTACAAGGTGGAATCCCGTAACCCCACAAATACTTACCTTTTTAGAGTGAACATTTCTTCTAGGATCAACATTGTAAAGGTTCATATGCCCCATTTGTTCATACACACCCCTCATGAGTCCTTTCAAGGTACTCTATGTTTGGCCAGACTTTCTTATGATTTTCAACCAAAAATGTGTTGGACCATTAATATGTTTAAGGGAACACATATCTCTTTTGACTTTCTCTAATATCATAATCCTCAAAGATCCTTTCACACTCCCATTCCCAATAAAGATAATCTTTGAGACCCGACTCTCTTATAAAGATGGGAAGAGTAGGAAGATCTTGACTGCTACTATACCCTCTATTCTACCGTGGTTCGACATTTCCATGTGTTTGGGCACTAGGATAAGCAGAATAAGATGTAGTACCCCTAGGATTTTGAGATGCACACTCTGTCATTACCATTCAGCAACCTCTACTATAGTTTGTATAACCATTTAGATTGATTCAACCTTGATAAGATGTACTATAAGATGAGAATACAAAACTTCACAATCCTCATGTACATTCTCACGTTGGACCTCATAAGATTTGTAAATTAATGGGTTATACCTTACATTATTTCTATGCTTGGAGTGAGAAATATAATACTCCTCACATGTCCTATCTTCGTGATGAAAACCTTCACAAGGCTCTTTATTATCTGTATACTCTATGAATTAGGGTCACCATTGATCTCACATTCTCCTTTGGAATAGTAGCCCTCATTTTCATCCATCTCTTGATCATTGTTATATTCATAGCCCCCATAATCTCCATCTTCTTCATAGCCATAACTATGTTTACCACAATCATAGTCTCCTATGTTATAGTCACAATTATCCTAGGCTATTGAAGAGATACTTCCTTATATTACCTTGTACCTACAAAATGAACAAAAAATATTAGTAGTAAAGCTTCTCACCAACACTCGTAAGAATATCACCTTTGAAATCCTCATAATTGGAGCTTTGAATTATGAAAGTTTGTTATACTCCGACGATAAATAAGGTGTCAATCTCTACTTGAGGCCAGAGCAGATTCTTATTTGAATGACTAAGAAAATATGTAAAGACTTGAATTCAATGAGTAACAATGATATAAAATGAGAAAAGAATGAAAGAAATTATATGGTGAAAGAATTCGGACTCAAGAACTAATCAACAAACTTAGTAGGTGAATTACTAGTTTTTTGATAGTTTAAGAATCAAGAGATGAATTTAAGAATCAAGGAATGAAACTAACAAATAAAACCTGAGAAAATTTGATTTTAGGAGTGTTAGAATGCATTTGGAACGTGAAATTGACACTGGGGAGGTTTGATATGCATTAGGGAGGTGTCACACACCTTGGTACTTCCAATACAGATGGGGAAGGCTGCTCAATTCCTTGAGTTGTGGCTGTAGTTCTAGTGCATCTCCAGCGTAGGTTGGTAGTATGAGAGGCCTTAGAATCTAAATTGAGGTGTGGTAGTAGGCTGGGAGAAGCTGCAGTACACATTGGGTGCAGGTTAAGGGCAGGTTGGCTGCCCCTTGTTTGTTCCAAGGTCGAAAATGCCCCTCAAATAGTCCTTTGTGTCCTCTTTTATTGGAATATCCTTGGAATCTTTGTAGATGACTTAGTAAAAAAACTTTTCACTCTATTTTTCTTCCTTATTTTTGATCAAACAACCAATTTTGGATAAAAAAGATAACAATCTCTCCAGGAACGCCAACTTTTCCAACTTTTTTTCCGTAGCTTGAAATGAGTTGAAATTTTGAACTTATGCACTTTTCAACATTCTAAACTCACTCCACACATTATTTTTCTCAAATTCCTCACCCAACACATCAAATATTGCAACCAACATCAAAATCTTCGATCCACTTTAAACTTCTATTAACCCAAGCTTCCAATGATAGTATAAGGCTCAATTTTACTCTAATTTAACTCGAATTTGATATATGGACTCTGATAGTGTTAGAGAATACAAATTTAATAATAGAAACATGAGAAAACTTAAAAAACCAAAAACTCAGAATGTGACCTAAGAACAAAAATGTGAATACTAATTTTTTATGATTTTTAGATTTTTTTATTTTCTAAGATGAATAGACCTAAGATTGACTTTGTAGGAACGAAATCGTGCTCATCTCTGATACCAAATTATATGACACAAGATACGAGAATAAAAATCTAGACACAAAAAATTAAAAATAAATGGATAGACTGATAATGATGAAAGATAGACACAAAGAAGATAATAAAAGGGCAACTAAAGGGTGTTTCAAACCCAAAGACCTCCCTCATTGATTGCAAACTATAACCTAACCCTTATGTTGAACACAAGGGGATAGAGAGCCCCTTACAACCCTCATTCAAAACAAATATCAAAATTGAATTTTCCAAGCTCTCAAAAAACTCTCTAAAAGAGTATCATCTCAATGAATATCCAAAAACTAACTAAGGAAATAAGCTAGCTCCCAAATATTTATAGTTTAGGGTAATTATTACACATTTAGGGCCAAAAGTGAACAAATGGCAAGAAAGGGCCTATTAGGGGCTTTTTTAACCCGTTCTTGAAATACTATAGCCAAAGCGCCATTGGCGCATATCCCTTCCAAGGGGATTTCAAGCCCCGGTTTGAAATCCTTCAACCTATTCAAAGTGATTTGACCCTACTTAATGGTAATCTTAATCCATAATGCATATTTTAATAGCACTAAGATATCTTCAAGCATCTCGAGAATCATACATATTCCAATCTGCGGTTCGAGGCAATTTGGCTTGTATTATCTTTAGAGAATAATTAAAACATCTTTCACATAACATTAATCATGGATTTGTTCATTAGGTATATTAATACTGGTATCGTCATACTAAGACTAGCAATCAGTTCATATCATTCCAACAAAAAAAATTACCATAGAAAATTAATGACTCCTTAATCCCATCTTTTAAAATCATAATTATATTCATCCTTAAAGTGCATAAAATATCAAAACAAGTCATACTTCTTAACACTTTTGACACTTCAAAAGATGGGGTATCATCTCTATTCATCATCTTAATTCAAAGTTTTTTCAAAGAAATTGAAAGTCATAACTTCAATCATTCATAATATTCAATACTTCAAAATCCAAGAAATGAAATGCATCTTTTCAATCATTATACACAAATCACCAAAATCCTTCATACATCGTTAGAAATAACATAAAAAAAGAGGAGAATCTATAATTAATATGTATAATAACAATTATCAAAATCGACTTTAGATCATTATTAAAATAAGTATAAAGAATGCAAAATTCATGCTTTAAAATACTAATTCAAGTAGGGAGTATTCATCATGCCTTTGCGACCGAAGAATTTCAGGAAGAACTTGAAAGCATTGAGAGTGGAATCCTTGGAAAGAACCCTAATTTCTTTTATTGGTAGTTTAGAGGATGAAATATAGTGTAAACCCTTAATAATAGATGAGAAATAAGAGATAGAGGATGATTAAGGTTGTTTAAAAGGTTAAAGGACCAAAAATCCCCCTTTCTAAACCAGAAAGAACAAAATTCATGTTTTTGATCCTTGGGCATGGCACACCCTTATTGCTCCAACCCATGGGCGTGAAATGCCCTAATCACATAGCAAAAAGGTAATGGTATGCTCTTATCATAGGGAAACTGATGTGTGAGCTAATGCTAACACATTTGAGGCTTTTAACTAGGAATAATTGCAAAGTCTTAAGCAACTTTTATCATTTTTGATTGTTTTATGTTTGATTTTACAGTAGAAGCTAATATATTAGAGAACCAACAAGAATGGAAGCAAAAGAAGTTGAAAGCTGAAGAAATTCAAAGAGAAGTGTGGCTGGCGATATTTTTAATAGGTCGTTAGCCCTGTGATAATCTATCAGTTTCATCGTCAGCCTCAAATAGAGAATGGACCTGAGTTGAGAATTATGATGACATTTTGTGATAATCCATCAAGGAGCTGATGGGTCGTCAAATTTTTCATCAGCCTAAGGAAGAACATGAGGGCTGAGGTAGAAACTTGATGACATTTGTGATAAGTCATCAAGGAGTTGATAGGACATCATCGTTTGTCGTCAGCCTAAGGCAGTAAGTATCAAAAGCAAAGAGAAAGCTGACGACTTATCATATAAGTCGTCAGCCTACAGATAGGTTATCAATAAAGGCGTCACCTAATCCGAGACGCTTTGAACTCTAATATTTTGTTTCCTTATTGAGGGTAAACTATTTAAAGTCTTGTTTTTGGATTTTCTGGAGAGTTTTGAACCTGAGTTTTGGGACACATATTTTGGTTATTTTCTCTCTATAGTTTCTTGGCTTGAAAAACCAATTACTTTGAAGAGATTTTAATCATTACTTTGGGATTGCTATTGTGATCTAATCTGAGAATCACTAGTTACTATTCATCTTGTGGTAAGTTTATCTTTCGAATTATGAATTCATCTAGTTGTTTCGATCATTACATCATGAGTGGCTAAACCCTTTTAACCTAAATTATGGGATCTAGGGTTAAGTCTTGATAAGGTGCTAAGTGTTCGAGATTCAAAGGGTAATAGGACTCCTTGATAATTTTGAGGTTTTAATTATCATCTATTGGTTTCAAACAATAGATAACACATACTCTAATTTTCTTAAGAAAGAAATAAAATATAGTGGGAAGTGAATTATTAACAGGGACTTGGAGGCAACAAAAACTTCCATTTAATAATTGAAGCGATAGCAAGGTTGATTAACCTGAGGTAAAATCTAGTCATGAACATAAATTCCCTAAGTCCGAGAAGATTAGGTAATTTAATGCTTAAGTAGGTTGAGAGACATTTAGGCATAACTTCAATAAAGATAACTTGATGTCCTATCTACTGTGAGAATCTTGAACTATAATTAGCATCTGTGAAGTACCAAAACCCCTAGTGAACATAATTCAGATTTTTCCATAAACTTTTGATTACAAATACTGAAGCTAAAGTGACTAAAAATTATTTTTTAGTATCCAAAACCCCTATTTTTTCTTTTTGTATCATCTGTTTGAATTCAACTTGTAGCTTTAGTTTTAAACTAGTTTAATTGCCACTCATATTATTCCCTGTGGATTCGACCTCGACTCCAAAGTTGGGTAAATATATTGACGATGATATTCTTGCACTAAATTGACGTGTAAATTGAGCGTTATAAAAAAATGGCACTGTTGCTAGGGAACAATTTACGTATTGAGTTGGTTTGGAATTTTAGCCTACTTGCTTGAATTCAAACTTGTAAATATTTGTTTTTAGTTTACTTTTTTTTCTTGTGTTAGGTAGATTTTTATTTTAGTTTACTTACTACTATGGCATCATGGAATGAACATGATCTTGATGGTTGGAAATCTTATCTTAATGATCCATGTCCATAATATGATGGACCTCACTTTTGGAAAGACTATAGCTATGCTCCCCAGAGAGAGATGTGTGCACTATCTCAGCCCTATCGGGAGTATGATTGTTCTGTATATGGTGTTCAATATGGACATTGGAGTGATTGCTCAAATACCCCCTACCTCCATTGTGCTAACCCAAATTCTAGTTGTTCTTATGATTTTGATTGGTCTTTTGGTCAAGAAAAGGAAGAATAAACCACCGAAAAGAGTGGCATTGAAGCTATGCTTTAACTAATTTTGGATCGTATGGACAAAATGAATGATATCATATGTGATATACGTCAAGACATTAGAATATTTAACAAGGAAAGAGAAAGGATAGGGAAGATTGATATCGAGGTCAATCATCCAAAGAACTCTTCTACATTATGTTTAGATGATATCTTGTCTGTGGAATCATTTAGACTAATTGAAGAGTGTGAATATGAGGAGCAATAATCCTATACTGATGATGAGCTTTGATGTTGATCAACCCATAGAGATTTCCCAACCAACCGAACCAACAATGAGGGATAATGCCAAGATTGGGGAAATAGTGCTAGAGGTAAAATAAAAAATCAAGAACAATCTTGTGAAGAATATAGTCCATTTCGGGGTAAAGATACTAATAGGGATGCTACTCTGAAAGTAACAGTTAGTCCTCATTCCAACCACTTTTCAACATTATGCCTGGTGAATGTGATGAAAGTCGAATCACCCAATCAAATGATGAATTTTGAAAATGAGGAGGAAAATTCTTATATTTTAGAGTTTATCTTTCCAAAAGGGTATACCACAACCCCAATTATAAAAGACAAGAAGCCTGAAGATCGATGTATATTTAGTGGCTTTTTAAGATCCTCACTGCTTCCCAATGAGCTCACACGAAATTTTGATGCAAAATTGGGCAAGCGGTTCAAGTCTTTGAAATGGCGTGATAGAACATTCCTTATCATGACCTCACCTTTGACCAATGGACTTAAAAGAATTAAAGATCGAAAGATGTGACGATAATTCAAATCGTCTAAGTGGAGGGATAAATGATTACTAAATGATATTGTGCTGTGATATTAAATCAGGCGCTGCTTGGTAGGCAACCCAAGGTATATTGTTGTTTGTATTCATATTATGTGATTGACATCAGATCTTCGCACCCATGGTGCCACAGGTATGTTTCTAACTCTCTTGTTTTGGTTTGACACATTGGGGACATTGCATGATTTTAAGTTGAGGGTGGGGCAACTTGTGGATGTTGATGTCCTCTTGGGGTTTTTGTTGCCGTGTCTCTTTTCCCCAGAGTACTATTTCTAGTAGAGACGACATGTTTAGGTTTATTATGATTTGTTGTAATATTTTGTAGTTGACTAGGAGAAATATAAGTACCTGAGGCAGTTAACACGGTTTTGTTATTTTGTAAACACCTCTCAAGTGGTCTAATTCTTTAACTGTGTGATTTGAATCTATGCACCTTGACTTAGACAAATGGCCTAAGTTGAGGGTGGCTATCATAGGGGTTCATGATGTAAAATGAGTATGAAGAAAGGTAGAGTAAAAGAAAAGAATAAAAAGCTGCGTGCAATAGAAAAGAGCAAGAAAATAAAAGTTGTGAAAAAAAGTGATTGTAGAAAAGAACTACACCCATCCTGAATAAGTGTGATCAAGAAAAGAGAAGAATAGAAAAAGGTTAATAAGTGAGATTCCAAAAGCTAGCGTAGTGTCAATGAGTCTTAGTCACTTTAATTATCATCGAGCATCATAGCAGCCCCTAGCCTACATCACAAGCCTAAGAGAAGACCTATAGTGATCCTAGCTGACCTGTCTGAAAATCTTGGTAATGTGAAAAGGGAAAGCCTATGGAATTTGGCATACAGTTATTAGAACTTCATTCTGAGAGTGAGTATCTTTTGATTATCCCAAATGCCATAGGCTTTTGGTAATGAGAACTTCATGCCAAATGCCATAGGCTTCCATTCTTTTGGCATTTCAACTCAATGTATTAGGCGTTGAGTATCTTCATTTTGGATATGAGTAAAGAAAGGATTTCTTTGTTGTGAGGGCACATTGAGTATGTTACTAGTTGCTAACTTGTGTGGGTGGTGTAATACTGATGCATGCATGGTTGTTGTTGCTGAATTTTGCCATATCTTAATTTTGGTGTATTACATGGTTGTTTTCCAATAATAGACACAGTTTCTATTGAATTGACTGACCTTGGAGAGGGTGAAAGTGTTTTAAGATGATATGGATGATTGACTGCTAAATGTACTTTTTATTCTCTTAGTTGTGTTGAGTTTCTAGAGGACAAGAAATATTTTTAAGTTGAGGGTGTTGATGTGCGAGTTAATGCTAACACATTTGAGGCTTTTAACTAAGAATAATTGCAAAGTCTTAAGTAAATTTTGTTGTTTTTGATTGTTTTATGTTTGATTTTATAGTAGAAGCTAATATGTTAGAGAAACAACAAGAATCAAAGCAAAGAGGTTGAAAGCTGAAGAAATTCGAAGAGAAGTGTGGATGACGACATTTCTGATAGGTTGTCAGCCCTGTGATAATCTATCAAGTTCATCATCAGCCTCAGACAGAGAATGGACCTGAGTTGATAATTGTGACGACATTTTGTGATAAGCCACAAGGAGCTGATGGGTTGTTAGATTTGTCATCAGCCTAAGGTAGAACATAAGGGCTGAGGTAGAGACTTGACGACATTTTTGATAAGTCATCAAGGAGTTGATAGGACGTCACCGTTTGTCGCCAGACTAAGGCAGCAAGTATCAAAAGCAAACAGGAAACTGACAACATTTATGATAAGTTGTCAGCCTCCTGTAGATTATCAAGAATGGCGTCACTTAATCTGAGAAACTTTTGAACTGTACTATTTTGTTTCTTATTTAGGCTGAACTATTTAAAGTTTTTTGTTTTAGGGATTTCTGGAGAGTTCCGAACCTGAGTTTTGAGATACATATTTTTGTTATTTTCTCTCTCTAGTTTCTTGGCTTGAAAACTAGTTATTATTCATCTTGTGGTAAGTTTATCTTCCAAATTATGAATTCATCTAGTTGTTTCGATCATTATAATATGAGTATCTAAACCCCTTTAACCTGAATTATGGGATCTAGGGTTATGTCTTGATAAGGTGCTAAGTGTTCGAGATTTGAAAGGTAATAGGACTCCCTGATAATTTTGAGGTTTTAATTATCGTCTATTGGTTGCAAACAATATATAACACCTTCTTTGATTTGCTTGAGAAAGAAATCAAATATAGTGGGAAGTGAATTATTAATAGGGACTTGGAAGCAACAAAAACTTCCATTTAATAATTGACGCTGCAACAAAGTTGATTAACCTGAGGTAAAATCTAGTCATGAACATAAATTTCCTAAGTCCGAGAGGATTTAGTAATTAAATGCTTAAGTAGGTCGAGAGAAATTTAGGCATAACTTCGATAAAAATAACTTGTTGTCCTATCTACTGTGGGAATCTTGAATTACTATTAGCAATCTGTCAAGTACCAAAACCCCTAGTGAACATAATTCTGGTTTTTCCATAAACTCTTGATTACAAACACCAAAGCTAAAGTGACCAACAATTATTTGTTAATCTCTAAAACCTCCATTTTATCTTTTCGTATCATTTGTTTGAATTCAACTTGTAGCTTTAGTTTCAAACTAGTTTAATCGCCACTCACATTGTTCCCTGTGGATTCGACCCCGACTCCAAAGTTGGGTAAATATATTGATGACGACTGCCTTGCACTAAATTGATGTGTAAGTTGAGCGTTATCAACGACAAGATTCTGGTCCACTCTTATCATGAACAGTTACTAGTTACACATAAGATTGTGCCACCCCTCCATAGCACACTCTTAATGTAGACCGTTACTATTTTGGGGTTCTGATATGATCGGACACATGATCCAAAAATTTAAAAATGCTTCCTAAGGGTCCCGTTACCTTTACTTATCATAATTCCATTTCAAATCATCATTAATCATTAAATAGGTACCAAATTAAATTCATTGAAAAATCTAGGGGTTAACATAGTTATGCTTATTTTCTTGTGGATTAGACCCCGTAACACCCATTGTGTTTTAGGGTAGAAGAATGAAGATGTACCTAATATGATACATGGGCCATGACGAAATCCAAGAGGTCTATTTCAACAATATTGTCAGCCTCAACCTCGAGATTTTACACAAAATCCATATGTTCGCCCGCAATAAGGTTTCATTCCCCAAAATCTAAAAGATCCCCTGTACGGTGAAAAATCATATTTCCATCCACAATGGAACCTCTTGTCACGACCCGATTCCTCATGTCATGATTGACCCAACCATGACCAACTAGTAGGCAAGCCAACCCATAGTCCAGAACGGCTAGTAACAGACTACTCAATAATATAAGTAAAAGAATGTGGAATATATGAATTAAAGATCAAAACATAGAAGAATCTCAAAACCCAATGGTATCAATATAAGAGCTTCTAATATCATAAAAGTACAAAAGTGATATATCAAGAATTATACAATGATACAAGTTGTCTCAGAATACAACTTAAAGACTAGTCTAATACATAAGAGAGAGATAAGTGATACGCCACACGTCAGGAGCTCACTCTAAGTCACTGAACCAGGGCTGCTCTACACGATGCACACATCAACAAAGATAACCGGTACTAAGATCTGCAAACTGCAAAAGTGTAGTATGAGTACCAAACAAATGGTACTCACTAGCAACTGCCAACTGAGCTCCAAAGATAAAGAAGATATATACAACATATAAACAAAATGGAAAATGCACCCAAGAGTTCATAAATCATATAATAAGTCAATGAGAATAATAAGGGAATACTATCATATTATATCCAAGTGTCTAACATGATAAGACTAAGGAAGTATCATGGTGAACTATCCTATTCCAGCTACATTCAATATACATCAATGCTATACCGTATATTCTATGTCAATATATGAATAAAGAGTCAAAGAAAGATATATAGTAATATACAAGGCGAAGTAACAACTATACAAAATGAACAACAAGGAAGGGATATACAGTAGTACCATAGGTTCATATAGCTAGATATATATACATATATATATATATATATATATATATATATATATATATGTATAAGTATACATAAACATGAGGTCATCTCAACTCATAACCTATGTCATTATATTCCCATTCTAAGACCTCATTATAATACTCTCATGGAATAATCGTGCATAATAATGCAATCATAAGATAAGAGTGGCTGAAGACATACCTCAAATCTCGATATCGAATCAATGACCAATCTGTCATAAGCTAGCCATAATAATGATCATAACCATGACAACACCAAAATCAATAATAACGTGAATAACCGGCTACTCCGGACAACCTAATACCTATCCGAGCCTTAGCGTACCCCCACCGCCCTAGACTCAGAAGGTTCAATCAACATACAACCACACAAGGCATATTCTTCACCCATATCTATGCAACTATCCCATACCGATTGATAGACATAAGTGCATTCTAGTGATAGACGATGCGCATGCAGGAATGGATGCAAAGTATACCATCAATATCATACTACATCATAACTATCCTCATTAGATCCATCATCATTGCAATCGACCTCCTACCTCATCGGGTATCAATATTATCTCAATAGTATCCTCCAGACCCAAACCGGGTATCAATATCACCACAATATCCTCTGACCTTGTCGGGTATCAATATCATCTCATTAGTATCCTTCGGACTCGAACCAAGTATCAATATCATCATAATATCCTCTGGCCTTGTCGAATATCAATATATTATCACAATATCCTCCGACCTTGCTAGGTATCAATATATGATCATAATTATTAACACATAAATATAGGCAGATAATAGGTGCACAAACACAAATCGATATACTCATAATGGGAAAGATATCTATCTTGTCAATACATCCCAACTACTCGTAATTATATAACCAACACTTATTATAAAAGAAATCACTAGTTCGCTAGTTATCACATAACCTCTAGTTATTACTTAGACATTATCCTTCACATAACCTTTATTCACGGGTTAACAACTAACCACTATTCATTTAATAGGCTACACCTAACATCTAGTCAAGGTTCATCATTAGACCAAAACTGTCATTTATCCCTCATTCATTATTAGCAACTAATCATCCTATATTCATTAATTGTTACTAGACAACACATTACAACTTGTCGCCTAACAATCTTTTATTAACTTATACCATTCATTAACTAACCATCGCTAGTTACCATGTTTCAACTAAGCAAGATTCATTAATTAATACATTAGATTCTTAGCCATCAAGTGATATAGTCCCCTAATAGACAATTAGTTACCACATAGCTTAATCGTCTAATAAGAAGAGCAGTCGTAAGATCACATTTTAGCTTATAATCATATTATTTATAATGGTAAATAATCATGAACGTACCAAACCTATGCATGCCATCTCCAGTATTCAATAACTGGAATAATAAGCATCATACCACATATTTCTTCGTCCCATACCGGAGAGATGTGTATACAAGCATATACATATTCATATTCATAAATCGTAACCACACCATTCATAATGATAAACACTTCTTGGTTATTTAATCAATACCATAACACGAACCTTAGCCTATTAATTTATCCAAAATAATCATAGCATCATAATTATAGCCTTAGTCCCATATACATTTCCAGAACTCATATCAATAATCATATGTATAAGCCATAACATACCTCTAATTATCTTACATATAGGAGGCATCTCATATATAGCAGGCATAATATCAATAAATATGTTATCATCTCTCACATAAGAGGCATCTAACATCTAGGAGGTATAATATTGATAGACAAATAATTGTCTATAGGATATCATTTGTCAATAGGTCATACATTAAGACAATGAGGGATTAACTTTCTGAAGTGACCACAACCACGATTGCGCTTGGGGATCGTAATTACAGTAACTGAGAGAAGTTCTACTCCCCTACTTTCCATATAACTTCTCTAGGCCAATTTACATATCTAAGAGAAAATAATGTCTCTATATGACACATAACATATCTAGGAGGAATATCATCTCTAAATGCCTAATATTACTTCCACAAGTAGTATCACAACCATAACTCAAAAGCCACAATCCGGAAACATCATTATAAGTCACCAAGTTACAAAGTAACCTTATTCTAAGGTTTATTAGCCTAATCTATGTCTAACATCTATAACTAAGTCCATAAGACTTAACATAAGCTTCATCCTAAGTGGGCCGAATGATCCCATTTCAAATCTACAATTTCCATAATTAGGCGTACTCTTCCCTAAACTAGGATAAGGTATCTAATTCATCTTCTAGATGTCAAGAAAGCCATATTCAAGCCTAATATAGTAACTTCAACTAGAAACAAGGGTACTCAAGTCAACTCTACCAAACATACGATTCCAAAACTATCATACTAGCCCAATAAGGCTAATATACAAATCATGCTTCAAATGCTAAAACCATATTCCAAGCATAGCATTATATCATATCCATGATACAAATTTACCCAAACTAGAGAGAAGGCAATAAGATTCTAAAAGGGTATTAAGTAATTCTACCTATGGTTCAAAACCCCCATCTAATCCCCAATCTTATATGGATATTCAATACTAAGACATTCAATCCAATATAAATCTTAAAATTCACATGCATTATAAATAATACATCATCCATGAAGAAGAGTAGATAGAAGTATACCTCAAAGCTGAATGGTAAAATCCCAAATCATGCACCACATGCTTGTCTTCACTTTACAATCCTAAAAATGCCATCACACTATTAAAATAATAATTTACTCATCAATAGGAAGTCTAACGACACCCATATTACACTATTGTGATTCGGGTCCAAAAACGACACCAAAACACCAAGTGGGTCCCACATATGAAAAATGAGTTTTTGAGACCAGCCCAATGTTCACACATGAACAAGGAATTATAGCCCTCAAAGAATGGGTGAAACTAAGCATACTTTGGGCAAAAATCAAGCCTGATCTAAATTTGGGTTTTGGGTTCAAACTAGGAAATTAAAGCATGAATTCAAGGAATTCTTACCTTAATCTTAGAGATAATCATGATACAAGATAATAATTATGCTCCCAAGTTACCCCGCATGACCAATTTTGAGTTATTACACTCATTTTGGGGCTTCTAGGTCTAAATAGTAAAGTAGAAATGCCCCAAATGCGTCTTGGGACCTTTATATAGCCCCTCCAGGTTCTAAGGTGCCGTTATCGCAGTCACACAGGCCACAATAACACTCCCATGATCGCACACTTTTGGTCACGATCGCAGTCGCACCAGATTATAACAAACTAAAAAATGAGTTTTTGACCCTCCGAACTCATACAAAATCCAAATAACATGATATAATAGTGAATTTTAAGTGTAAACCACATTTAAAATTTAATGGAGGCATCATAACTTACATAGGATATCGTTTAGACAAAAAGAGGGGCGCACACCTAAGCTTTCATCATTTTTTCATAAATTTTGCTCAATAGCTCGAAATAGGTTTGGGAGCTTTAGGACCTGTACCAAGGGTCTCCCTAGCCTAAAATTGATATTCCGAACATGATGGAGAAGTTGGATTTACAATATGAGGCCATTTTTACCAAATGAAGGTCCCACACCTATTCTTTCTAATTTTCAACTTTCCAACCAATAGGTCTGTAATGCCCTGAGTTTGTACCCCGGATGCTACACGGTGCTCAAAATCTCGAAAGACAACAAGCTAGCCCATGACAGGTATCTGCTGCATTAACTTAATGATAATACTATGATATGCAGAAATTAGATGGAAAATATGCCATAAGGTTCAATACTGTAATAAAACTATATTCGGTATAACAATACCAAAACTGAAACATCTATCTGAAAATACTTTAGTTTGAAGAGCCTGTAAACTGTCTGAAATGTGGAGTTGATGGGACAAGTCCCCAACTAACTCCAGCTACTAAAATAAAATTGAAATACGGAAATGATAATCATGTCCTCGAACTATGAGGACTCACCACTAACTCTGATTGCTGAAAATATGTAACTGCTAGGGTTGATCGGGAGCCCGTGCATCTAAATCTATGATATAAGACATCATAGCCCAAGAGAAAAATATGCGTCAGTACTTTGAATGTACTGGTATGCTAAGTGAGGTAGGCTGAAATGCATGGGTTCATATGCATGAACCATACTGACTGAATGACATGAATATAACTGAATGAGAGTACATGCATGCATACTTAAACTGTAACTGAGGTTGTGATAACCTGAATGCTGAATCTGAATACGGATTAATTGATATCTGATTATTCTAATAATGAATTACTAATAACTAAATATATGTATTTAACGGTCTTGATTTTGTGAACTATACCGAGTTTCATACCGAACTGAGTGACTGTGTTTGACAATCCTGAATCTGTAGAACTAAACTGAGTTCTATATTGAGATTGAATCTGCAACTGAGACTACGAGAGGTAATTATCTAACTAAGCATACCCCTTTCTAAATAGATTGGGGTTCAACCTGAAACCATGTTGTAAGAATGACAGTACCATACCACAAGTAAAGACAAGCTGAGTCACCCTCATCTGCCAGGTGCTCTGAACGAGAATAGTGGTACCCTCTACTGGAAAGAAGATTACCTCATCAACCCTTAACTGGCAGGTTAATGTCTCAACCTATGCTGGATACATAGTTATAGAACAAAAGGATTGCTTCTAAGGCTCACACCCTCTACTGGCAGATAAGTCCCTATCCTTGGGTTCACTCGGTGCTGAATCCTACTCCCAACAAAATAGACACCGAACTGATTTCTGAATTGTTCAAAGCTGGACTGAACTGCTACTAATCATACTATTAAACTAAACTGAACAGAGTTCATTGAGTTTGGTTAACTGATGGAATACTACTGAATTCTATTAACTGACTAAATTTATTAAGGTCTAAACTAAATACTGAATTGGACTAAACTGATATTGAGTCTACTGACTTCTTCCTGAGTTTTGTAATTGACTGAGAGTACTACTAATCATGACATGACTGATACTATCCTGAGAATGACCATGGCTCTAGGTAATCAGCTAAATTGTCCAGTATTAAATACCCCCAGGACTCGATAGCATAAATTATAAGACATGGAACAATCTTGAAATATGATAAATAACTACTTGATCATCATTCATTCATTGGGACATTCTAACAAACACTTGCATGACATAAACTTGGATACATGCTAACATGATATAATTTCATTATTTACTTCTCATGAATGACTCATCAAACACTTGGAAGGCATTGTATATGCACATAGTACTTATCGACAGATGAGCATCACAATTTCAAGGCTTTAACATGATTTCACATTATAATACGTACATAATAGTTATTTTTACTGAAATCTTGCACTTAATAATGGAATAGAAATCAAATTAACATTATAATTATGAATATATTTGAATCCAAATCATGGAAAGCATGAAATCAAGCTACTTCAAGTTTAAAAGTGTTTCTTGGACTCCAAGGGTGGAAGGAACCCATGGATGAACACTGGACATACCTTGGTTTCTAAATTCCTAAATATTAATGGTGGAATCTTGAGCCTTGAATTTGAATTTAATCTCCTAGGATTTTTGTTCTTGTGTGTTTTGAGAAAGAATGAATATAATTTGCTAATTGAGGGATAAATCTCGTGTTATGGGGGCTGAAGGACATGAGAAAAAGACCTAATACCCCCCAAGACATGGCTTTTTAATTACTGAAAATTAAACAATCGACGTGCATACTGAGGCACCTCGTCGTTGGCATCGATGTGATAGCCAACGCACCATGTTGAATCTGCATTGGTTCACTGGAAATTCCCACTGGGAGCCAAGAAAAATATTGATTGACACGATAGCCACCGCGCCACACTGATATCACATCGATACATTATTTTGGATTCCCAAACATGGTCCAAACGATGTTCAAAAAATATGAAAATGGTGTCCAACCTGTAATTCCAGTTGGAAGGGTGTCAGTACCATGCCACAGGTAAAGACAAGATGAGTCACCCTTATTTGGCTGGTGCACTAAACGAGAATGGAGGTACCCTCAACTAGTACGTAGATCACCTCATCAGCCTTCAACTGGTAGGTTTATTTCTCAACCTATGCTGGCTACGTAGTTACTGAAGACAAGGACTCCTTTTAAGGCTCATACCATCTATTGGCAGGTGAATCCCCATTCTTGGGTTAACTTGGTTTTTAATCCTAATCCCAACTGAATAAACACTGGACTGATTTCTAAAATGTTCTAAGCTGGACTAAATTACTACTGATCATACTATTTAACTGAACTGAACTTAGTTCACTGAGTTCCATCGACTAACGAAATACTATTGAATTCTATTAATTGACTGAATTTACAGAGGTCTGAACTGAATACTGGATTGGATTGGAATGATACTAAGTCTATTGACTTCTTCCTGAGTTCTGTAACTATCTGAGAGTACTATTGATTATGACATGACTGATACTATCCTGAGACTGACCATGGCTCTAGGTAATGAGCTAAATTGTCTTTTATTAAATACCGCCGGACTCGATAGCATAAATTATAAGACATGGCACAATCTTGAAACATGATAAATACAACTTGATCATCATTCATTCATTGGGACATTCTAGCAAACACTTGCATGACATAAACTTGGATACATGCTAACACGATATAATTTCATTATTTACTTCTCAAGAACAACTCATCAAACACTTAGAAGGCATTGTATATGCACATAGTACTTATCAACACATGAGCATCCCAATTTGAAGGCTTGTACATGATTTCACATGATAATACATATATAATAGTTGTTTTAACATAAATCTTGCACTTAATCATGGAATAGAAATCTAATCTACATTATAATCATGAATACATTTGAATCCAAATCTTGGAAAGCATGAAATCAAGAAGCTTGAAGTTTAAAAGAGTTTCTTGGCTCGAAGGGTGGAAGGAACCCTTGGATGAACACTTGACATACCTTGGTTGCTAAATTCCTAAATATTAATGGTGGAATCTTGATCCTTGAATTTGAAATTTAATCTCCTGGGGTTTTTGTTCTTGAGTGATTTGAGAAAGAATGAATTTAATTTGCTAATTGAGGGATGCATTTTGTGTTATAGGTGCTGGAGGATATGGGGAAAAGACCCAATTACCTTCAAAGATGCAGCTTTTTAATGACAAAAAATTGAACCATCACTACACAGACCGACTCACTGAGTCGTTGGCATCGACGCGATAGCTAATGTGCCACGTCGAGTCCGTATTGGTTCACTGGAAATTGACACTGGGAGCCAAGGAAAATATTGATTGACACAATGGCTACTGCGTCGCATCAAGATCGCGTCGATACACTATTTTGGATTCCCAAACGTGGTTCAAACGAGGTCCAAAAAATACGAAACTCATCCGGTAACACCTACTGACATTCCTGATCATGAATTAACCTAAAGATTGACATTTTATGGTCATAGAGTTCATGAAATAGGGTTGGGAACTTATGAAGGAAAAAATGACCTTAAGTTTTAATACTTGGCTAAAATCTTCAAAGTCTGGGACCCTTTAGTATGCTTAAAAGATTGAGTTAACCTTAGGATTTTGTGGGGTCTTACAAGAACAAAATGAGCTCGGGTGCATTGGGACTCGAACCAAAGGTGTACCTAGACTAAAATTGCTATTTTAGATCTACTGGCGTAGTCAGAATTTTCATTAGAGATTGTTTCATTAAAGTTTTTGCGCGGTGGCCATATGAAACCAGGAAAGGCTTCTAAATAGAGAATTGACTCTAAAAACCAAACGAACTGCTCGATAACCAAACCGTCAGCGCCAGCAAGTCATAAATGACTTGGGGCAGCTATGGAGAAGCTCAAATAGTAAAGATTAACATAAATATGGAAAATGACTTGAAAGGTCATTACTACATCCACTATGAAAGGACTTTCATCCCGGAAAGTCAACTGATAAAAAGAATCTCACAAGCTCGAAAAGATGAGGTACTAGGCTCACATGCTCCAAGAACGACTTCACTGGTAGCCTCAATAGAGAGAAAACATTCTAAGGGATTTTACCATACGTATCAGTTTTTCATCCAAAACCCTCATTCTACTTTAAAAATAGCCAACTCAACTTAACTGCTAACTGGCATGCAACTAAACTGGAAAGGCTGATACACACACATCTGAATCACATCATGCTGATACCATCTCTATATCCATATAAATTAACAAAATCTCATCCAAGCCAAAAGTAAACCAAGACGTCAGTCATAAAATCAACTCTAAACCCAAAAATAATATTCCTTAACCATTTTACGCATGCTATCAACTCCAAACCATAAGGAAAATCACCTAAGTCTCATCCATTCCATCTCATCTTGGAGAAATCAAAGAACTAAAGTAGATTCGCTGAAAGTCCTTATGGAAAACATGAGAATAACTTCATAAGGCTCTATCTGGGCATACAAATGGAGATAATTACGAAGTGTATTCTTGCCAATGCTATAACTGGTCAAGGTGAAAATCAAACTAAAATTTCAAAATCCAAGGTATAACTACTCATTACTGAATATACCACTCTAGGATATCTCATCCACCGAGTATGAAGCCATACCAAATCCAACTCAAGAATATTACTCCCACTGAGTAAATCATCATAAATTCCCAAAGAAAACTAAAACTCAAGGTCAAAACTGAAGTAACTAATACGAGGCCCATTGGCTATCATCTGAACACTTATGAAATATAGTCCAACCCAAGTCTAGAAGATCAAATAGGCAAACACAAAGTAGGCTAAATCTGGTTATAAATGAAATCTGAACAAGGACAGGTCTAAAACAAAAGCTGCATACAAGCTCTACAACACCAAGCTGAAAACTAAATATCAAGGCTGAATCTCTCGGTCTCAATTATCTAAATCAAAACTAAAAACAAATAGGCATTAGTACTCCAAATCTATCATACTTCCAAATCGCCATTCTAAGAAGTCAAAATCCAAAACTGGGCCAATAAGCCTATATCAATGTCGACTATCTCAAATTGACTCTAGTATCCAAATCTGACATATCCGATATAAACCTTACCAAGCCATAGTTGAGACATATCTAGAGAGAAAAATTGATTTAGGAATAATCATTGACTGATAATCACAAGCAACCAACTCTATATCGAAAAGAGGGAACATGATATAGACGCAAAATAGAAATCATACCAAAGGAAAAATCACTGGCTGAAAATACATATAATCCTACCCCATATCTGCTAGAGTGCATGAACTATCTAAACATACTCAAAACTTCTCAAGGTTGAAAACCACATCACTGAAGGCAAAAACTTTAGCAACTAAAATAAATACAACTTAAGCTGAGAACCAACCAATGCAATACTCTATCTAGGCATAGAAATAGCCACAGAATCTTATTATCGAGGAGAATCACTCCACCAAGCCCCACTAGGCCAAACAAATGCTAAAATGGGGATTTCCTAAATCCACCCAAGAATCACATCATCGAAGAAGAAATATCAATCTCAAAACCAAGGTCAAAGTTGAGACCACCACCAAAGTACCAAAAACTCAAGATAAAGAGTTTCTAATTTGCCAACTTAAAAAGCAATCATAGGAAAGGCCACCTACCTCTATCTTTCCAACTTCACTAGACAAAACCATATCATAATGACAAAGGAGTACCAATCTCCACACTATCAACAAGGAAATCCATCACAAGAGAATGAACCCAACTTACCTATGAGATGATCCATGCCATCTGAACATCAACATCAATTTGATATCGGACAAAGGAATAACCATAAATGAAGAACGAACCTTAAACTAGTCTATCTCACAAACGGGTTATATCGGAAGAGATAGCCAAAATAAAATCCTTCCCAACCTAGGAGGCAATTCTAAGATCTCAAACTCAAAAATAGGCAACATAACTAAACTGCCAACTCAAAATCCACAAAAATCATGGAAGGTCACTTACCTTCGATATCATAACACATCCTTCAAATAAATTTAATAAATCTAACCAAGAGGGAACACTATCAACCTCACCATGCTAGGGGTAAGCAATCACCAAATCAGGCTCTATCTACTCAAGCCACCAAATAGTATCACAAGAAAATGAAAGTCTAACTAGATAACACTAGTCTATATAGCTACCCAGTGAGAATCAAATTTATCATGTAACAACATCTAGTAATAACATCGAGTAATATCAGTAACCTCACATAGTGGTAGTAATAGCAATAAAAATATCAATATCAACATACTGAACAGGCGGTACCTTAATGAATATCAATATCCAGAACAGCTTAAGAACTACAATAGGGCTAATGTGCCAAGATAAATGGGACTCGAACCAAAACCACTCCCATAGAGGAAAACATCAATTTATATCTACTCTATTCACTACTAAAAAAAATAAACCACGGAGTAGTAACAGAATCATGAATACAACAATAAGGCATATAGTGACTAATATAAATTCATCAAGAAATATAATTATCAATGGGTATGAAAGCCCCAATACATATAATATGAGATAAATGCAAGAAATAAAAGCATATCAATTGTGGTAACATTAACAGTGACATGCCTGACTAGCATAGGGAAAATACTTAATCATCAACTGTGGCGCCAAATACACCATCTATAACTGAAGATGTCAGAACATCATGAGCTGATCTAAATGAGCTGAATAACTAAAATTTATGTTAGGGATACTCCCTAGCTAGTAGTCAGTCTCTTAACAATCGAAGAAATTCCTAAAGTATTAATATGGAGAGAACACAAACTAAGCCCAAATGGATTGCCAACTGATGCTAAGAAAAATTTGCAAAATTATGCCTAAACTTTCCAAATCATAGCCTTTCTTAGGAACTCTAGGTTGGCATGGAATACATGCTAACTTTAGCTGATCATTTATCTTATACCAGGGAGATTCTCTAAACCAGTGTCTTATCACAACACAACCAAACCAAGAATCTAGATTACTTTAAGATACTACACCTCATAATATAGAATGGTCAACATAGCCCAAAGAACCATACCACACTCTAAAAGTCTGATAGGGACTCAACCCAAATCTTTTTTGCTACTGATGAAGATCTTCGATATGCATCTCTAACTCTCTAGTTTGATACTGTACAAAAATTCTAGAAATGCATATTGGAGTCTCGTCCACATCTGTCAACAATATTGCATCGTCCTTTGGGGATAGAATACAGTTAAAGAATATGCTAAAGGTTCGAAGAAATACGAACACATGATAAGAAGTCATGAAGTGAATTTCCTAAAATATTATTGTAGCCTCTCGAAGATAGGTTACGAACATCTCTGCACCGATCCACAGGAATCTACTGACACTTAGGTCTTGTACTAATATAATGACCTGGTCGATAATCGAACTGTCAGTCCCAGCAAGTCATAAATGATTTGGGACAGCTATGGAGAAGCTCAAATGGTGAAGATAAACATAAATATAGAAAATAACCTGAAGGGTCATTACACATCCCAACCACTAAAAATCATCCCCCTACTCTACAAACATACCAAAGTCCTCTTAGAACCAATTGTTGACTATTTTTGAATTTGATCAAATAGAGGATAGACAATCTCCTCTATCAAGGGAAACAAAAATAAAATTATCTCCATAAAAGTATGTGTCATCCAATGTGAGGGATGTACAACAAAGGTGGAGTTGTATGTTTGACCAGAGAAAAAGAAGAAGTGACACACATGATCTATTCAAGTTAGTGTTGTGAAAAAAGTCCAAAATGATCTTATCTTCCATTTTCATATTCCATGATATGTACTTGCATTTTTAAGAGTTGATATGATGAAGACATTTCATTTTTCCATCCTAATAGTATATCATCCTTTGTTTACCTTTTGAGCTTTAGTTTTATTTTCTTGTGTTCTCCTCTTTGGGAATAAAAATATAGTCTAAAAAGTCAAAAAGAGTAGGGTCAAAAAGAAAGAGAAAAAAAGAAAATAAAAAGAAAGAAGTCAAAGTTAGAGTCAAAAAATAAGAAAAAAGAATAGAAACCAAAATCAAGCAAAAAATAAGACGTCTGAACTACGTTTAACGTGATTCTTGCAATGACAAGATATGTAGACAGACCTACTTTGGGGTTCAGTCCAACCAAGTAAATTTTGAAGAATGCCTAGTTTAAAAGAAACTAGTGCAAGAGTTAGTTTGCATTGTTTGAGTCAATTCCAAAATTTGTAAATCTCACCTTATTTTAAGTGTCATTTGAGCCTTAGTCATCCTTTCTTTAAAACCCTATCCAAAAGCCATGTTACAACCAAGAAAGACCTTTAGATCATTCTTTGAGAATGTTAAGACTAAACATGCGATGAATACGTGGTGTATTTTTGGAACTAATTGTCTTCATCAACATAAGAAAGTAGGAGAGAAATGAAAATGAGATAGTCTTATTGCTTAAAACCCTTACAGGCATTGTAAGATGATTGTGAGTTGTGAGAAATAAAATTGATAGAGTCTTATTGGTGAATACCCTAACAGGCACTATAAGATGATTGTGGGTCAAGAGAAATAAAAATGAGAGAATATTATTGATGAAAATCCTCTCAGGCACTGTATAGGAAATTATGAGTTTAGAAAATGAAAATAAGAGTCTTATTGGTGAAAACTCTTTAGGAATCACCAGTCAAACAAGGTCTAGGAGTGCAACGGAAATGCTAAAATAAACTCAGCCTCAAGTTCAACAGGTTTGAAAGAGATAATGAATAGTTAGGATTGAAAGATCGGGTTGTTAAATACAAAATGCATGTCAAAATTATTTGAGCCAACTGTCTCACTTGTTTCCCACTTAGATAAGTTTTTCTTTATTTTTTTAAAGGGACACTCATTGTATTTTATTTCCTTTCTCGATTTATATATTGTGTTTTATTTTTTCAGTTATCAAAGTGAAAATTATTATCATTGTTCTAGTGTCTTTGTGTAAAGTTTACGGCACAACAAGTAACAAAGGACGTCCAAAATCGCTACCAACTTCTTTAATTGCACAAAGCAAAACAAAGGACATGCATATGACAGTAAATTGATCCAAAGTAATGCAAAATATGCAAAGAACTCCTATCGACCGATAGGTTGAATGCTCCCCTTATTAAATTGTGCATTGTTTATTATACGATTATAAGGAGTATCATTTTATTTTGAATGCTCTTGTTTCTCATGGATATGGTAAGAAATTATGAAAAGATGACCACCTATTGGAGTTATAGAGATATCTTGAAAGAATTTTCTTTTACTAAAATTTTCTCATTAATTTTGAAAAAGAAATTTTATGTGATATTTGAATTATTTAAGTGGTCAATGATGTGTTTTTGAATAGAGGATTATAGAGAAGATATGATATGATTTATATGGCTAGAAAGTCTTGTATGGTGATGCCAAATTTAAACATTTCCACTTTAAACTCAAAATAAGTTTTGGAAAGAAGTATTGCTTTAAAAGAACAAAAAATGCACTCTAAGATAGTTAGATGGTTAACCCATAAGGAGTGAGTTGAAAACCTTACAACCCGAAATGTGTTTTGCCGATGAGGGAGTGTAAAGCCCCGATTTTGTACCCCAGACACAACACGGTGCTTATGATACCAAAGGAACACAAGCTAACCCATGACTTGTACTGTAATGCCTTGAGTATGTACCCCGGACGCTCCATAGTACTCATAATCCTGAAGGACCACAAGCTAACCCATGACTGGTACCTGCTGCAATAACTAAATAGTAATACTGTAATTATGTAGAAATTAGGTGGAAATCTACCTTAAGGTTTAAAACTCTAAGTAAATAATGAGTAAGGTACATCCATACCAAAACTGAATATCTGTCTACAAATACTCTAGTCTGAAAAGCCTCTATTATCTGAATAAGGAGTTGATGGCACAAGTCCCCAACTAACTTTAACTACTAGAATAAACTGAATACTAAAATACTGTAATAATAAATTTATCCTTAAATAATGAGGAATCACCACTAGTCTGTTGCTGATGGATCGGGCTGCTAAGTATGATCGGGAGCCCGTGCATTTGAACCTATGATATAAGACATCATAGCGCAAAGAAAGGTATGCGTCAGTACTTTGAATTTACTGGTATATAAAGGAGGTATGATGAGATGCATGGGTTCATATGCATGAACAATTATGAATGAACAACATGAGTATAACTAAATGAGAGTACATGAATGAAATATGTAAATTGTAACTGAGGTCATAATGACACTGGATATTGAGTTCTGAATTACAGATTTACTGATATTGTATAACTGATAGTTGAATGACAGTAGCTGATAGTCTTGGTTATGTGGAACCGTGCTGAGTTCTGTACTAAATTGAGTGACTTTATCTAACAGCCATGATTCTGTAGAGCTGAACTGAGTTTTATATCAAGACTAAAACTGAAACTAAGACTGTGGGAGGTAATCATCTAACCGACATGCCCCTTTATAGATAGATTTAGGTCCAAATAGTAACCTAAGTTAGAAGGGTGTTAGTACTGTGCGACGGGTAAAGAAAATCTATGATTTAACCTTTTCTGATAGGAAGCTTTTTCGCCAACCCTTACTGGCAGGAAAACTTGTATGAGATATATCAACCCTAGTCTGCCAGGAAGATATCTCGACCTATGCTAGCTTCATAGTTCTGTAATACAAGGACTACCACTAAAGGTCAAACCCTCTACTAGCAGGAATGCCCCAATCCCTGGGTTCGCTAGGTACTGAATCTTACTCCCAACTGAATAGACACTGGTCTAATTTCTAAACTATACTAGGATAGATTATACTGTTACTGATCGTACAGTCTAACTAAATTGAACTGAGTTCACTGAGTTCTGCTAACTGATGGAGTACTACTGAATTCTATTAACTGATGGAGTACTAAAGAGTCTATTGGCTAGATGGATTTACTAAGGTCTGAACTGGATACTTAACTGTAACTGTGACTGATTAATTAGGCTACTATTTGTGATACTATTGAGACTGTTCTGTAACTACCACAGCTATAGGTAAACAACTAAGTTATTGAGTATTGGATACCCCCACGACTCGATAGCATTAAAAATATAACATAGCATAAACTTGAAAGGCACAACCATATGCTCTTGATCATAACTCATTCATTGAGACATTCCATCAAACACGTGCTTGATATAACTTGCACATAAATTACATGACATGATTGTTTTCCCTTTTTCTTTGTTTGCATGAGCAATTTATCAAAAACTTGGAGGACATAATCCATGCAGATGAAACTAACCATATATGGGCACCATAATTCAAATCCCCATTTACAATTTCAAGAGTTTAGCATTTATTTACATGATTCTATAAATATATCAAATATCTGCACATGAAACATGTAACAAAACATGGATTAGAAACCTAATTAATCATTATAATCATGAATATAATCAAATCCAACACGAATTTCATTTAATCAATACACTTGATATTTTAAAAATAGATTCTTGAACTCCAAGGGTGGAAGGGACTCTTGAATGAACACTTAACATACCTTAACAATTAAATTTTTAAAGATTGATGGTAAGTCCTTGAGCCTTAAATTGAATTTGAAATCTCCTCGAGTTTGTTCTTGAGTGCAACTTGTGAAGAATGAATAGTTTTTGCTCTTAGAAGCATTTAATTTCGTGTTTTGGGGCTAATAAATATGGGAAAAAGACCCAATTACTCCTTAGTACATGTATTTTTAATGACTAAAAATTGACCTAGCAATACGCAGACTGTAGCACTACGTCATTGGCATCGACGCGGTGATCAACGTGGCACGTTAAGTCTGCATTGGTTCACTAGAATTTACACTGGGAGCTGGAGAAAAATATTCATCGATGAGATGGCGATGCAGCGCATCGAGATCGCGGTGATCCACTGGTTTGAACTTTTAAATGTGATCAAAATGAAGTCCAAAAAATCAAAAACTTGTCCGGGAATATCCACTAACATTCCTGATCACGATTCTACCTAAAAATCATTACTTTAAGGTCTTGAGGTCGAGAAATAGAGTCGTCAACCTACAAAGGCTAAAATAACACTAAATCAGAATACTTAGCTAACATTTTCTAAGTCTGGGATCCCTTAACAAGCCTTAAAGGTCTTAGTTACGCTTAGGATTTTTTTGGATCTTCCACTATCTCCCCCTTGGGAACATTCATCCTCGAATGAGGTTGACTAAGCTGAGAATACTAATAGACTGGATTTAGATATAGGACGTGCATAACTGTAGCATGATTTCATGACTGACACTACTGATATACTAAAATTTTATATTAAACATGCATATCTAATGTATGTGTAGGTGGTTGAACAAAATTCATAATGCATGACTGCTGCTGATAAGATGAGTTTCTCATGCTAAACATGCATATTTGGTGCATGAATACATAACTGAAAAATGCAATGATAACTGATTCCAAGTTTATAAGGGAAATCAGAGTGTGGAATTTAGTAAGTTCAAGGGAAAATTCTTACCTTGGGTTGAGTATGAGTTTGTGGCGAAGAGGTGAGGATACTTGATCCGTATATCTGCTTTTGATTCCCAAGTAGCTCCCTCAATGGACTAGTTCTCCCAAAGAACTTTGACTAGAGGGACCTCTTTGTTCCTCAGTCTGCAAATCTGATAATCAAGGATTTTGACTAGAATCTCTTCATAAGAGAGGCTGTTCTTAACATCTATACTCCCTACAGGGACTATAATTGCTGGGTCACCAATGTATTTCTTTAGCAAGGAGATATGTAACATTGGATGGACTAAAGCTAAATATGAAGGCAACACAAGCTCGTAAGCTACCTTTTTGAAATGCCTGAGAATTTGATAAGGACCGGCATATCGGGGACTGAGTTTCCCCTTCTTGAAAAATCTATTCACTCCTTTCGTAGGACAGATCTTTAAATATACATAATCATCAATCTCAAACTTGAGATCCTTTCTTTGTACATCTGTGTACAATTTCTATCAGCTCTGAGCTGTCTTAACCCTTTCCCCTGATCAGTTGAACCTTCTCTACGGTGTCAAATAACAAGTTAAGTCCTACAACTACGGCCTCTCCCACTTCAAACCAACCAATGGGAAACCTATATCTCCTCCCATCGAGAACCTCAAACGGAGCCATCTGAATGCTGGAATGATAGCTATTGTTATATGCAAATTCAATCAAAGGTAAGTGGTCATCCCAACTACCTTTAAAGTCTATCACACACTCGTAGAATATCCTCTAAAGTATGAATGGTCCTTTCTGCTTGACCATCTATTTGAGGGTGAAAAGCTGAACTAAGGTAGACTTGGGTGCTAAGACCCTTTTGGAAGACTTTTTAGAAATGAGAGGCGAACTGTGAACCTCTATCTGAGATAATAGATAATAAAACTCTATGTAATCTGACCAATTCTCTAACATTGAGCTTGGCATAGTCCTCGGCTGAATAAGAGGTATGGTCTGGTAGAAAATTAGCTAATTTGGTCATACTATGTACAATGACCCAAACTGAATCATGCTGAGGATGAGTATGAGGCAAACCTCTCACAAAATGTATGTTCACTTCTTCCCACTACCAAGTAAGGATACTGAACTCCTGCATAGCCCCACTAGGCTTCTGATGCTCGATCTTAACCTGCTGACTTACTGAGCACTTGGCTACAAACTCAGTAATATTTCTCTTTATCCTACTCCACCTGTAGATCTCTTGCAAATCGTGGTAAATCTTTGAGGCCTCTGGATGAATATAGTAACGCGCACCTTGTGCTTCTGCAAGAATTTGCTGTCTCAGGCATCTACCCTTAGTACACATAGCCGACCGTGAGAATGCAATACACCATCTCCCCCTTAGGAGAAAACATCTATTTTTTGGTCTCTGACTAATTCTTTCAACTTAACTAGGTTGGGATCCTTATCTTTCTTTTCATTCACCTTAGAAATTAGAGATGTTCCTAAACTACTCTTCATGCATACATTACCTTCTGTTGAATCGACTAAGTGGACACCCAGTCGAGCAAATTGATGAACTTCTTGAGCTAAATTTTTATTACCATTCTCAACATGAGCAAAAATAACCATAGACATCCTACTTAGACCATTAGCCACTACATTGGCTTTACTCGGATGATACAAGACAATCATGTCGTAGTCCTTCAACAACTACTACCACCTTCTCTAATGGAGGTTTAGGTCTTTCTGAGAGAATACGTATTGCAGGATCTTATAGCTAGTGAACACATCAATGTTCATTCCATACAAATAGTGCCTCCAAATCTTTAAGGCAAATACTACTACTACTAACTCAAGATCATGAGTTGGATAGTTATTTTCATGGGGCTTAAGCTATCTAGAGGCGTAGGCTATGACCTTACCTCTCTGTATTAAACATACCCCAAACCAACCTTGGAAGCATCATAATATACCATAAATTCATCTAAACCATCTGGTAGAGTCAAAATTGGACCTGTAGTAGGTCGAGTCTTCAACTCCTGAGAACTCTTCTCATAAGAATCTAAACATTGAAATTTGACCTTTTTCTTAGTCAATATGGACATAGGGGATGCAATATAAGAAAATCTCTTAACAAACCATCAGTAATAGCTATCCAAACCCAATAAAATCTTGGTATTTGATGGAGAGATGGGTCTAGGATAGTTTCTCACTACTTTGGTCTTTGGGGGATCAACTCTAATTTGAACACCAGAATTGATAGGGCCGATGAAGGTTACTGACCTTAGCCAAAATTTGCACTTACTAAATTTGGTAAATAGCTGATGGTTTCTAAGAGTCTGTGATACTATTGTAAGATGGTCTGCATGATCATGCTTACTGCAGGAGTAGACAAGGATGTCATCTATGAAGACCATGATAAAGATGACCAAGAACTGCTTGAACATACGGTTCATCAAGTCCATGAAAGTTTCTAGGGCATTAGTAAGATCAAATAAAATTACTAAGAATCCAAAGTGACTATACCAAGTTCTGAAAGATGTTTTCAGAATTTCATATTCTCTGCCTCTGAGATGATAATAGCTTAATCTGAGGTGTATCTTAGAAAAGTAATTGGCATCCTGATGTTGATCAAACAAGTAATCAATTCTTGGGAAGTGGATACTTGTTCCTGATCGTGACTTTATTTAGCTAAAGGTCGTCTATAAATATTTTGAGAGAACCGTTTTTCTTACGTACGAGTAAAACTGGTGAACCCTACAGTGACACACTGGGTCTGATAAATCCCTTATCTAGGAGATCTTTCCATTGTTCTTTTAATTCTTTGAGTTTTGCAGGAGCCATTCTGTATGGAAGAATAGATATGGGCTGAGTATCTGGAAGAAGGTCTATTTCAAAGATGATTTCCCTTTCGGGAGAAACTCTGGGAAGATCTTCGGGAAACACATCAGGGAATTCACATACTACTGATACTGAATCAAGAGTAGGGGTTTCAGATCTAGAGTCCAGGACTCAAACAAGATAGTAGACACATCCCTTAGATATCATTTTGCTTACCCTAAGGTAGGAAATAAGTTGACCCCTAAGTGCTAAAGTACTACCCCTCCACACTAGGATGGGCTCATTAGGGAGCTGAAACTGGACAACTCTGTTTTTGCAGTCGAATGTGGCATAGTAGGAATAAAGCCAATCCATGCCGAGAATGACATCAAAACCGGTCATCTCCAATTCGATTAAGTCTATTGAAGTGACTTTCTGAGATACCATAATGAGACAGTTCATGTATACCCATCGGGCTATGATAGATTTACCCACTGGGAGTAGAGACTGAGAAAGGCTCTACTAGAATTTTGGGACTGACTCTGAAGTCAACAACTATATAAGGAGTTGCAAAAGACAAAAAATCTCCTGGATCTAGTAATGCATAAACATGCAAACGATAAACTTGTAACATATCAGTGACCACATCAGTAGAACTTTTTTGATCCTATCTGGACTGAAGTGTATAAAGTCTGTTTGGGCATTGCCCACTAATGGCATTGGGAGTGGCACCCTACTAATTCGGGTGACTGGACTGAGCTGAGGGATGGTTATGCTACTTTACAAACTAACCTAAGGACACTGTCTAACTCTGTGGCCTATCTTGCCACATTCAAAAAATACGTCACTTTCAGCTCTATAGATACCCTGATGGTTTCTGCCATACTTCTGGCTGAGATGATTTGTTTGAGCACTGCTAACACTAAGCTAGGGTTTAGGGCCTGACACCCTATCTCTATTACCATCTCTAAATTTTGGCATGGGAGCACTGGTTGAGGATAAAGTTGGGACTGAGGTTTTGGGCAGAACTGAGAATAATTAACACCCTCTAACTTAGGCTGGGTGAAGTTGAAGCTACCAATTCTAGCTCTCTTGTTCTCCCTCTCATTCTCTTTATTGTTAGCCTTCTATATGAGCTGAGCATAGACCATAAGCCTGGATATGTCAATATCCTTAATCAATATTCTGGTCCTACACACCTTGACCATACTATTAGCCACACCAGACATAAACTTACTTATCTTAGATCTAATATGTGCTACCACATGAGGAGCATATCTGGCTAATTGAGTAAAATTAAGAGAATACTCTTGTTTTGTCATATTCCCCTGCTTTAAATTTACAAATTCTAAAACCTTTGCTTCACTTAACTCTAAAGGGAAGAACCTATCCAGAAAAGCAATAGAAAATTCATCCCATTCTATAGGCCATGCATCTGCGGCCCTCTCTACTTTCTAATGGTAGAACCATGAGTAAGCCACATCCTATAACTGATATGCAGCCAACTCAACATTTTCAAAAGTAGTCACCCCCATAATATCAGTAACCTTCTGCACCTGATTAAGAAATTCCTAAGGGTCCTCATCTGACTTTGACCTAGTAAAAGATAGAGGATTCATTCGGGTGAAGTCCCAAATCTTGGCTGCAGTAGTATTGGCAACTTTGTTGGTCAGAATGGCAGTTGGGCATTCATTCTGGGCTACCATAAAATGAGATAGGGTGGTAAAAGCTACTCTAAATTCATCATGGGAGACATATTCGTCTAGGAGATCTAGATGGACGGGCTGAGGTGCTTGTTTGTCTCTCGTTCCTCTTTCCTTAGTCCTATTTGGAGGAATATTTTGTAAATGAAAGAGAAAATTGGATTAGATAGATAGATTAAATTAAGTTTATGCTCACCCACATGACATGATTTCTGAAAGAAGGGAAACTTTTCCTAACACATCTAATAGCATTCTGTCCATAAGGGTCGCTTGCTACACATCCATGTTCAAGACTCTAATAGATGCAGCTTATAGACTTCCTAGGACTCTGTTGAACCTGGCTCTGATACAAAGTTTGTAACACCCTAAGTTTGTACCCCAGACACTACACGATGCTCATAATATCGAAGGACCACAAGCTAACCCATGTCTAGTACCTGCTGTATTAACTGAATAGTAATACTATACTTATGTAAAAATTAGGCAGAAATCTGCCTTAAGGTACAAAACTATAAGTAAATACGAAGTACTGTACATCTATACCAAAACTGACTGTCTATAAATACTCTAGTCTGAAAAGCCTCTGATATTTGAAAAAGGATTTGATGGGACAAGTCCCCAACAAACTCTGACTACTGAAGTAAATTGAGTACCAAAATACTGTAACAATAAATCTGTCCTCAAATAATAAGGACTCACTACTAGTCCACTCCTAATGGATCAGGCTTCTAAGTATGATTGGGAGCCCGTGTTTCTGAACCTATGATATAATACATCATATCACAAATAAAGGTATGTGTCAGTAATTTGAATGGACAAGTATGCTAAGTAAGGTAGGCTCAGATACATGGGTTCATATGCATAAACAATACTAACTGAATAACATGAGTTTAACTGAATGAGAGTACATGCATGAAATACATAAACTGTAACTAAGATTATGATGACATGGATACTGAGTTGTAAATTATTAATTTACTAGTATCTAAGTTTACTGATACTGTATAACTGATAGTGGAATAACTGTAGATGATAGTCCTAATTGTATGGTACTGTGCTGAGTCTTGTACTGAACTTAGTGACTGCATCTAACAGTCATGATTCTGTTGAATTTAATTGAGTTTTCTACCGAGACTTAAATTGAAATTAATACTCTGAGAGGTAATCATCTAACCAACATACCCCTCTAGATAGAATATGGTCCAACTCGTAACCCCAGTTGGAAGGGTGCCAGTACTGTGCCTTGGGTAAAGACAAATTATGAGTTAACCCTCTTTGATAGAAAGCTCTTTTGTCAACCTTCACTGGCAAGAAAACTCATATGAGATATATCAACCCTAGTCTGGTAGGATGATATCTCAACCTGCACTGGCTACATAGTTCTATAACGCAGGACTGCTACTAAGAGTCAAATCCTCTGCTGGCAGGAATGCCCCCATCCCTGGGTTCGCTTGATGATGAATCTTACTCCCAACTGAATAGACACTGGACTGATTTCTAAACTATACTAGGCTACACTGAACCGTTACTGATCGTACTGTCTAATTGAACTGAACTAAGTTTACTGAGTTCCGTTAACTAATAGAGTACTACTAAATTCTGTTAACTGATGGAATACTATAGAGTTCTGTTGACTAGCTGGATTTACTGAAGTCTGACCTAAATACTGAACTATAACTGTGACTAATTATTGAGGCTACTATTCATGACACTACTGAGGCTGTTCTGTAACTACCACAGCTCTAGGTAAACAACTAAGTTTTTGGGTATTGGATACCCTTAGGACTCGATAACATTAAAAATAAATCATAGCATAAACTTGAAAGGCATAACCATATGCACTTGATCATTAGTCCTTCATAGAGACATTCCATCAAACACTTGTATGATATAACTTGCACATAAGCTAACATGACATGATTTTTTTCCCTTTTTCTTTGTTTACACAAACAATTTATCAAACACTTGGAGGACATAATCCATACACAAGACACTAACCACATATGGGCACCATAATTCAAATCCCCATTTACAATTTCAAGAGTTTAGCATTGATTTACATGATTCTATACATATATCAAATAACTCCTCATGAAACTTGTAACAAAACATGGATTAGAAACCCAATTAATAATCATAATCATGAATATAATCAAAACTAATACGAAATTCGTTTAATCAATACACTTAAGGTTTTAAAAATAGATTCTTGAACTCCAAGGGTGGAAGGGACTCTTGAATGAACACTTTACATACCTTAATAATTAAATTTTGAAAGATTGATGGTAAGTTTTTGAGCCTTGAATTGAATTTGAAATCTCCTAGAGTTTGTTCTTGAGAGCAACTTGTAAAGTATGAATAGTTTTTTCTCTTAGAAGGGTTTAATTTCGTGTTTTGGGGATGATAGATGTGGGAAAAAGACCCAATTACTCCTCAGTACATGGCTTTTTAACGACTAAAAACTAAACTAGCGATGCGCAGACCGACGCGCTGCGTCATTGACATCGATGCAATGGCTAATGTGTCGCATAGAGACCACGTCAGTACACTATAATTTGCACGGGGAGCTGGAGAAAAATATTCATTGACACAATGGGCGATGCGGCGCATCAAGATCACGTTGATCCACTGATTTGAGCTTTCAAATGTGATCCAAAAGAAGTACAAAAAATTCAAAACTTTTTTGAGAACACCCACTAACATTCCTGATCATGATTCTACCTAAAAATCATTCCTTTAAGGTCTTGAGGGTCAAGAAATAGAGTCATCAACCTAAAAAGGCTAAAATAACACTAAGTCTGAATACTTAGCTAAAATTTTTTAAGTATGGGACCCCTTAACAAGCCTTAAAGGTCTTAGTTAAGCTTAGGATTTTGCTGGATCATAAAATATCTCCCCCTTGGGAACATTTGTCCTCGAATGAGGCCGACTAAGCTCAGAATACTGATAGAATAGATTTAGATATAGGACGTGCACAACTGTAACATGATTTCATGATTGACACTACTGATATGTTGAAATTTTGTACTGAACATGCATATCTGATGCATGAGTACATGGTTGAACAAAATTCATGAATGCATGAATGGAAATTATGATAAGATAAGTTTCTCATGCTAAACATGCATATTTGATGCATGAATAAATAATTGAAAAATGTAATGATAATTGATATTAAGTCTATAAGGGAAATGTGAGTGTGGAATTTAGTAAGTTCAAGGGAAAACTCTTACCTTGGGCTGCGTTTGAGTTTGCGGCAAAGAGGTGAGGATACTTGATTTGCATATCTGCTTCTAATTCCCAAGTAGCCCCCTCAATGGACTAATTATACCAAAGAACTTTGACTAGACGGACCTCTTTGTTCCGTAGTCTGCAAATCTAATAATCAAGGATTTCAACTGGAATCTCCTCTTAAAAGAGCCTATTCTGAACGTCTATACTCCTTACAAGGACTACAACTGCTGGTCACCTATGTATTTCTTTAGCAAGGAGACATGGAACACTAGATGGAATAAAGCTAAATCTGAAGACAACACAAGCTAGTAAGATACCTTTCTAAAATGACTAAGAATTCATTAAGGAGCGACATATCGGGGACTGAGTTTCCCATTCTTGCCAAAACTCTTCACTTTTTTCATAGGAGAGATATTTAAATACACATAATCACCAATCTTGAAGTTGAGATCCTTTCTCCGCACATGTGCATGCAATTTTTGTTGGCTCTGAGTTATCTTAAGCCTTTCACCAATCACTTCAACCTTCACTAAGCTGTCAAACACCAAGTTAGGCCCTACCGCTGTGGCCTCTCCACTTCAAACCAACTAATGGAAGACCTACATATCCTCCCATAGAGCGCCTCAAATGGAGCCATCTGAATGCTGGAATGATAGTTGTTGTTATATGCGAATTCAATCAAAGGTAAGTGGTCATCCCAACTACCTTTAAAGTCTATCGTACACACTCATAGCATATCCTCTAAAGTTTGAAGGGTCCTTTCTGCTTGACCATCTGTCTAAGGGTGGAAAGTCGTACTAAGGTGGACTTGGGTACCTATATATTTTTGGAAGGGTTTCCAGAAATAAGATGTGAACTACGTACATTTATCTGAGATAATGGAAAATAGTATTCCATATAATCTGACCAACTTTCTAACATAGAGCTTGGCATAGTCCTCCGCTAAATAAAAGATATGGACTGGTAGAAAATAAGTTAATTTGGTCATCCTATGTATAATGACCCAGATTTAATTGTCCTAATGATGAGTATGAGGCATATCCATCATAAAATCCATGTTCACTTATTCCCACTACCAGTGAGGATATTGAACTCCTGCATAGCCCCACTAGGCTTCTGATGCTCAATCTTTACCTGCTGACATATTGAGAACTTGGCTATAAACTCTACAATATCTCTTATCATCCTACTCCACCAGTAGATCTCCCACAAATCATGGTACATCTTAGAGGCCTCTGGATGAATATAGTAACACGCACCTCGTGCTTCTACAAGAATCCGCTATCTCAAGAATCTACACTTGGCATACATAGCTGATCGTGACAACGTGATACACCATCTCCCCCTTGGGAGAAAACCTATCTTCTGATCTCTGATACATTCATTCAACTTAACTAGACTGGGATCCTTATATTGCTTTTCCTTTACCTCAAAAATCAGAGATGATCCTAAACTACTCTGTACCCATACATTACCTTATGCTGAATCGACTAAGTGGACACCAGAAGGATAAGTCGATGAACTTCCTGAGCTAACTTTTTCTTACCATCCTTAACATGAGCAATAATACCTATAGACATCCTACTTAGAGCATCAAACACTACATTTTCTTTACTCAAATGATACCAGACGCTTATGTCACAGTCTTTCAACAACTCCAACCACCTTCTCTGATGGTGGTTTGGGTGTTTCTAAGAGAATACATACTGCAGGCTCTTATAGTTAGTGACCATATCAATGTGCACTCCATACAAATACTGTCTCTAAATCTTTAAGGAAAATACTATTGCTGCTAACTCAAGATCATAAGTTGGATAGTTCTTTTCATGGGGCTTAAGCTGTCCTGAACCATCTGGTAGAATCAAAACTGGGGCTGTAGTGAGTCGAGTCTTCAAAACCTGAAAACTCTTCTCACAAAAATCTGACCACTGAAATTTGACCTTCTTCCGAGTCAATCTGGACATAGGGGATGCAATAGAAGAAAATCCCTCAACAAACCATCAGTAATAGCCAGCCAAACCCAAGAAACTCCTAGTATCTAATGGAGAGATGGGTCTAGGCTAGTTTCTCACTACTTTGGTCTTTTTGGGACAACTATAATGTCATCAACAAAAATGATAGGGCTGAAGAAGGCTACAAACCTTATCTAAAATTTGCACTTACTAAATTTAGTGAATAACTGATGGTTTCTAAGAGTCTGTAATACTATTATAAGATGGTCTTGATGATTATGCTCTCTGCAAGAGTAGACAAATATGTCATCGATGAAGACTATGATGAACATATCCAAGTACTGCTTGAACACATAGTTCATTAAGTCCATAAAAGCTCCTGGGGCATTAGTAAGACCAAATAAAATGACTAAGAATTCAAAGTGACTATATCGAATTTTGAAAGCTATTTTCAGAATGTCACTTTCTCCGACTCTGAGATGATGATAGCCTAATCTGGGGTTTATCTTAGAAAAGTAACTGGCAACCTGAATTTGGTCAAATAAGTCATCGATTTTGGGAAGTAGATAGTTGTTCTTGATCATGACTTTATTTAGATAACTATAGTTTATACATATTTTGAGAGAACCATTTTTCTTACGCACGAATAGAATTGGTGAACCCCATGAGGACACACTGGGTTTGATGAATCCCTTATCTAGGATATCTTTCAACTATTCTTTTAATTCTTTAAGTTCTACATGAGCCATTCTATTTGTCAAAATAGATATGGGCTGAGTATCTAAAAGAAGGTCTATTTAAAAGATGATTTCCGTTACATGTCTGGGAATTCACATGCTACTGATACTAACTCAAGAGTAGGGGTTTATGATCTAGAGTCCTGGAGTCAAACGAGATGGTAGACACACCCCTTAGATATCATTTTCCTTGCCCTAAGGTAGGAAACAAGCTGACCCCTAAGTGCTGAAGTACTACCCCTTCACTCTAGGAAGGGTTCATTCGAGAACTGAAATTGGACAATTCTATTTTTGTAGTTGAATGAGGCATATCAGGAATAAAGCCAATCCATGTCAAGAATGACATCAAAATCGGTCATCTCTAATAAGACTAAGTCTGTTGAAGTGACTTTCTGAGATACGGTCAGTTCCTGTATACCCATCGAGCTATGATAGATTTACCCACTGGGGTAGAGACTGAGCAAGGCTCTACTAGAATTTTGGGACTATCTTTGAAGTCAACAGCTATAGAAGGAGTTACAAAAGTCAAAGAAGCTCCTGGATCTAGCAACGCATAAACATACAAATGATAAAATTTTAATGTACTAGTGGCCACATCAGGAGAACTTTTCTGATCCTGTCAGGATTGAAGTGTATAAAGTTTATTTGGGTGTTGCCCACTGGTGGCACTGGATATGGTACACTACTGATTCAGGTAACCGGATTGAGCTAAGGGATGGTTATGCTACTCTAAGAACCCATCTAAGGACACTGTCTGACTCTGTGGCCTATCTTGCCATATTCGAAACATACATAACTGCCAGCTCTGCAGACACCCTGATGGTTTCTGCCATACTTTTGGTAGAGATAATTTGTTTGGCACTACTAACACTAACCTAGGGTTTAGGGCCTGATGCCCTATCTCTATTGTCGTATTTGAATTTTGGAATAGGAGCACAGGATGAGGACGAAATTGGGACTGAGGATTTTAGGTGGAACTGAGAATGATTACCACCCTCTAACTTAGGCCAGGTAAAGTTAAAGCTACCTATTCTAGCTCTCTTATTCTATCTCTCCTTCTCTTTATTCTTAGCCTCCTCTATCAGCTGACCATGGGCCCTGAGCCTGGATATGTCCATCTCCTTAATCAATATTCCAGTCTTATACTCCTTGACGATACTATTAGACACACCAAACACAAACTTACTTATCTTAGATAATTGAGTAAACTTAAAAGAATACACTTGTACCATCATATTGCCCTGCTTTAAATATATAAATTCTAAAACCTTTGCTTCTATCAACTTTATAGGGAAGAACCTATCCAAGAAAGCTATAGTAAATTCATTCTATTTTATGGGTCCTCTGCTTTCCACTATTTGAACCATGAGTGAGCCACATCCTATAACTGATATACAGCCAACTCAGCACTCTCAATAGCAGTCACCCCCATAATATCTATAACCTTCTCTACCTGATTAGGAAATTTTTGAGGGTCCTCATCTGACTTTGACCTAGTAAAAGATAGAGGGTTCATTCGGGTAAAGTCCTGAATCCTGGATGTTATAGTATTGGCAACTAGGTTGGTCAGAACGACAGATGGGACATTTATTCTGGGCTGCCACAAAATGAGCTAGGGTGGTAAAAACTGCTTTGAATTTAGTATGGGAGGTATGAGTTATGTTCTTCCAGGGGATCTAGCTGGATGGGCTGAGGTGCTGGCTTGTCTCCCCTTTCTCTTCCCTTAGTCCTCTTTGGAGGCATATTTTGTAAATTAAAGAGAAACTTGGATTAGATAGAGATTTTAACTTGAGCTTGTTCTCACCCACACGACATAATTACTGAAAGAAGGGAAACTTTTCCTATAGCATCTAATATCCTTCTATCCATAAGTGTGGCATGCTACACACCCATGTTCAAGACTCTATTATATGCAGCTTTTAGAGTTCCTAGTAATTTGTTGAACCTGGCTCTGATACAAAGTTTGTAATACCCCAATTCCGTATCTCAAACACTACACGGTGCTCATAATATCTAAGGACCAAAAGATAAACCATGTCTGGTACCTACAGCAATAACTAAATAGTAATACTATATTTATGTGGAAATTAGGAAGAAATATACCTTAAGGTTCAAAATTGTAAGTAAATACTGAGTACGATACACCTATACCAAAACTGACTGTCTATAAATACTCTAGTTTGAAAAGCTTCTGCTGTCTGAACAAGGATTTGTTGGGACAAGTTCCCAACTAAATCTGACTAATGAAGTAAATTGAGTACTAAAATACCGTAATAATAAATCTATCCTCAAACAATAAGGACTCACCACTAGTCTACTGTTGATGGATTGGGTTGCTAAGTATGATCGAAAGCCCGTGCGTCTGAACCTATGATATAATACATCATCTAGTAAATAATGGTATGTGTCAGTACTTTGAATGTACTGGTTGCTAAGTAAGGTAGGCTAAGGTACATGGGTTTATATGCATGAACAATACTGACTGAATAACATGAGTATAACTGAATGAGAGTACATGCATGAAATACCTAAATTGTAACTACGGTCATGATGACACTTGATACTATGTTCTAAATTACTTATTTACTAATATCTAAGTTTACTGATACTGTATAACAGATAGCTGAATAACTATAGCTAATAGTCCTAATTGTGTAGAACTATGCTGAGTTCCGTACTGAACTGGGAGATTGTATCTGAAAGTCATAAATTTGTTGAATTAAACTGAGTTCTATATCGAGACTTAAATTAAAACTGAGACTGTAAAAGGTAATCATTAAATGGATATTCCCTTTTCTGGATAGATTGGGGTCCAACTCGTAACCCTAGTTGGAAGGGTGTCAGTACCGTGCCATGGATAAAAACAAGCAGTGAGTTAACCCTCTCTGACAGGAAGCTCTTTTGTCAACCCTCACTAGCAAGAAAACTCATATGAGATATATCAAACCTAGTCTGGGAGAAAGATATCTCAACCTACGCTTGCTATATAGTTCTATAATGCAAGACTGCTACTAAGAGTTAAACCCTCTACTGGTAGGAATGCCCCCCATCCCTAGGTTCGTTCGGTGCTGATTTCTACTCCCAATTGAATAAACACTGGACTGATTTCTAAACTGTACTAGATTGAACTATTATTGATCGTACTGTTTAACTAAACTGAACTGAGTTTTCTAAGTTTTGTTAACTAATGGAGTACTACTAAATTGTCTTAACTGATGGAATACAATAGAGTTCTATTGACTAGCGGGATTTACTGAAGTCTGAACTAAATACTGAGCTATAAATGTCACTTGTTATTGAGGCTACTGTTCATAACACTACTGAGACTGTTCTGTAACTACCACATCTCGAGGTAAACAATTAAGTTTTTAGGTATTGGATACCCCCAGGACTCGATAGCATTAAAAATAAATCATAGCATAAACTTGAAAGGCATAACTATATGCACTTGATCATAAGTCATTCATAGAGACATTCTATCAAACACTTGCATGATATAACTTGCACATAAGCTAACATGACATGATTGTTTTCCCTTTTTCTTTGTTTACATGAGCAATTTATCAAACACGTGGAGGACATAATCCATGCACATGACACTAACAATTTATGGGAGCCATAATTTAAATCCCCATTTACAATTTCAAGAGTTTAGCATGGATTTACATGATTCTATAAATAAATCAAATAACTCCACATAAAACTTGTAACAAAACATGGATTAGAAACCCAATTAATCATTATAATAATGAATATAATCAAACCGAACATGAAATTCATGTAATCAACACACTTAAGGAATTTAAAAATAGATTCCTGAACTCCAAGGGAGGAAGGGACCCTTGAATGAACACTTGACATACCTTAACAATTAAATTTTGAAAGATTGATGGTAAGTTCTGGAGCCTTGAATTGAATATGAAATCTCCTAGGGTTTGTTCTTGAGAGAAACTTGTGAAGGATGAATAGTTTTTGCTCTTAGGGTTTAATTTCAAGAGTTTTCCTAATTGATAGACCTAATTACACATGAGGACACGACCTTTTAATGACTGAAAACTGACCTAGCGATGAGCAGACTGATGTGCCGCATCATTGGGTTTGATGCGATGGCCAATGCACCGCATTGATTCTTCATCGGTTCACTAGAATTTGCACTGGGAGATGAAGGAAAATATTCATTGATGCGATGGGTGATGCGGCGCATTGATATCACATCGATTCCTTGGTTTGAGCTTTCAAATATGATAAAACCAAAGTCTGAAAAATTTAAAACTTGTCCAGGAACACCCACTAACATTCCTGATCATGATTCAACCAAATAATCATTACTTTAAGGTCATGAGGGTCGTGAAATAGAGTCGCCAAACTACAAAGTCTACAAAGTTTGAATACCTAGCTAAAATTTTCTAAGTCTAGGATCCCTTAATAAGCTTTAAAGGTTGAATTAAGCTTATGATTTTACGGGTTTTATAGGTACCTACTACAATCACTAAATAACAACATTGTAATAATGTGGAAATTAGGATTAATCTTCCATAAGGTTCACAACTAAAATCAAATACTAATAAATAATTACTAAAAACTAAACATCTATATGAAATTGTCTAGTTTTAAAGCCTCTAATTATCTGAATATGGAGTTGTCGGGACAAGTCCCCATCTAACTCTGACTGCTGAATTTACTGAATACTAAAATAATGAAATAATACTCTATCCTCGGATGAGGACTCACCACTAAATCTGCTGCTAAAAGTCTGGGCTGTTAATTACGGTCAGGAACCCGTGCATCTGAACCTATGATATGAGACATCATAGCACAAAAGAAAGAGTATGCATTAGTACTCTGTATGTACTGGTATGCTAAGTGAGTTAGGATGATATGCAAGGGTTCAAATTCCTGAAGAATAACTGGGTGAGTATCATGAATATAACTGAATGAGAGTACATGTATTTATGAAACTGCTGTAAATACTGAGTAATGCAATGTTGCATATAAATCTACTTTACTATAACTGAGATCACTGATCACTGAATTACTGATAACTGGATGACTGTTTCTGACAGTCTTGATTCTGTAGAACTGAACTTAGTTCCATAATGAGCTGGGTGACTTTGTCAAACAGTCCTGACTCTAAAAATTAAACTGAGGTTTTATATTGTATCTGAAGCTAAAATTGTAACTGCGGGAGTGTTTATCTAACCGACATACCCTAATTATAAACAAAGTTGCGGTCCAATCGGTGACCCCAATAGAAGGGTGTTAGAACCTTGCCAAAGGATACTAACAATGGCTGTGAGTTAACCATATCTGGCAGGAAGACACATCATCAACCCTCAATAGTAGGAAAGTACGTATCAGATGTATCAACTCTTATCTAGAAGGAACATATCTCAACCTATGCTGGCTACATAGTTTTGTAATATAGGGATTGCTGCTAAGGGTCAAACCCTTTACTGACAGGAATGCCTCATCCTTAGGTTCACTCGGTGCTGATTCCTACTCCTAAATGAATAAACACTAAACTGATTTCTAGACTATTCTAAGATTGACTGAATTGATACTAATATGCTAACTGATTGAAATGGATTGAGTTCACTGTGATCTATTAACTGACTGAATATATTGAGTTCTGTAACTAACTGAGTACTACTGTACGTAATATCACTAAGACTATTTTGACACTATTGTAATTCTAGGTAAACAACTAGATTTCAGGCATTGAATACCCTAGGACTCAATTGTATTAAAATTAAAACATGGCATAGTTATAATAGCATTACAATATTAGCTTGTAAACAATGCTTTCATTTAGATATTTTGTCAATCACTTAATAGGCATGAACTTATGCACATATTACTATGACATGATTCCACTGTGCAACTCACATGAGCATTTTATCAAACACTCGGGGAGCATAGTTTATGCATATAGTGATGAACAACATGTAGGTATCATGATTACAAATACCAACTTACACATTCAAGGGGTCTTTAACATGAATACACATAACAATATACACATGTTAATTAATTCACATGAAAACTCATAATTTCTCTTGAATTATACTTAAACTTACATCATATTCATGAATACAATCAAACTCAACATAAAATTCATGAAAACAACCAACTTAAAATTTAAAAAGGGTTCTTGAACTCCAAGGGTGGAAGAAAACCCTTGGATTAACACCTAACATACCTTGATGCTTGAATTCAGGAAGATTAATGGTGTGTTCTTGAAGTTTGAATTGGAAATTGGGTGCCCTAGGATTTGTCCTTGAGTAAATTTGAGCGAGGATGAATAATTTTGCTCTTTAGAATAATTAATTTCATGTTTTTGGGGATGAATAGAAGTGGAAAAAGACTTAATTAACCCTTTGGATACTGAATTAAATGAGCAAAAACCATGTCGAGTGACTCGCTGGGTGCCACTCCAAGTAGATAGTTAACGTGATAGCCAACACGACGTATTGATATTGCATTAGGTCACTGTAATTTGCACTAAAAATTAGTGAAAAGTTCTGGTTGACACGATGGGCAATGCGACGCATTGAGATCGCATTGATCCACTATTTTGGACTTCCAAATGTGCCTCAAATAATGTTTGAAAAATCCAAAACTCGTTCGAGAACACCTACTGACATTCTTGATCCTGAATAAACCTAAAAATTAACATTTTAAGGTCGTAAGGGTGAAAAATAAGTTCCTGGGAACATCGAGGCCAAAATAAGACTAAGTGTCAATACTTAGCTTAAAATTTCTATGTCTAGGACCTCTTTTCATGTTATAAAGGACTGAATTAGGCTTGGAAATTTTATGGGATATTACAATATCTCCCCCCTTGGGAATATTCATCCTCGAATGAGACTGGCTAAGCTAAGAATATTGATAGACTGAGTTTTTATATTGAACATGCACATTTGAAGCATGATTACATGATTGAAACTGTTGATATATTGTGTTTTCATATTGAAGAAGCATAACTAAAGCATGGCAGAATTCTGAAGACATGACACATGACTGAATTATTTTTATGAAGGTATCCATGACATGAGAATGCTATGTAGCTGTTACTGTACCAAGTTGGTAAAGGAAATTTGAGCATGGAACTAGGTAAATTCAAGAAAAACTGTTACCTTGAGTTGAGTCTGAGTTTATGAAGAAGAGGTGAGGATACTTGGTCACGTATCTGCTTTTGTTTCCTAAGTAGCTCCCTCAACGGACTGATTTCACTTGGTGCATCGCAGAGGTGGGAAAAATGATAATTGTCAAATTCCTGTGGTTCCCCATGGCAGCCAGGCATTGCAGAGAAGCCTAAATTCCTAATTGTTGCATTCTAGTAGATCGACGCAATATTGGTGCATTGCGGAGAGGGAAAATTTCCCAATTGTCGATTTTGGTAGCCCAACACGATATTGGTGCATTGTTCTAGAGGCCAAAATGGCATTCCAAAGGGGCAACATCGTGGAGTTAGCCTTGTTCCCAATTATTCTATTTCCAGTGTGCCACCACGATTGTGGCACGTTACGGTGGCCACCTAAATCAAAAAATGTTACGTTTTCCAATTCCCCTTAGAAGTTTAAAAGGGGTATTTTGGTGAATGTCCAAGGCCCCAATCCATCCAAAACACAAGATTAATCATATTCAAAGCACTTTGTGCTCATTATTCATCATTCTCTTCAAAAGCAAAACCTTAGAGCTCTAAAACCACTTCTTTAAAAAATCAAAATCCTCCATTGATTCTCCAAGAAAGATTTAGATTGAGGATTCCCAAGGAAATATAATCAAGAAGCCATCTCTAAGAACTCAAATAGGAATCAATAATTCAAGTTTCTTCATCTAATCATCAATCAAGGTATGTGGGGTTTTTGAACAAGGATCTTCTTCCATCCTTGTGCCCAAAACCAAGATTTTATTTAAAGTTCATAGGATTTTGAATGATCATTCATGAGATTTGAATTAGGGTTCATATCCATTATTGCTCTTTGTAAGATTTTTAGATTTCAAGTGTTTTAGAAGTTAAATTACATTTTTATTTCCATATTTTCATGCCTATTGCAGTAATTTTTAGATTGTGAGATTAATTATCTTTGTTTTCAATATCAATCATGATTATTCTGATGTTTTGATGTGAGATTGAAGCATAGGTTATTACCCGAGATTTAATAGTATTATTTCGAGAAATATGGTGCTTAAGGTATCCTAATATTAGATTATTTATAGATTTTCAGTAAAGCTTTGTTCTTTCGATCACCAGATATGTTTTGGAATCCACTTTATAGATTTATTACAAACTACAGAAAGAAAAGTAGCTTCATTTACAGATTGATTCAGATAAGTGCATAATTGATTTCATAATGAACCCTTATGCAAGCTTTAAAGTGGATTTCCAATGACATGTGCATAGTAAATTAAAGGGAGTATTATTTACCATCAAGTTCGGTATAATTCCAAGGTCTCATACCCTACAACTACATACAACCATATAATTGAGATTTGAGAGCCCATAATGGGATGAGATAGTGATCACTTAAGATGAGGTTATACTCCCTGGCAATAGTATGACACCTCTCCCCAACATGAGGTTTCTTCCATTGGAGGACGAGATGTTAGACTCCATGTATCTCACATGGTTTATGTCGATTAACAGAACCTCCCTTGCAGAACAATTTTCCCTACTTATAAAAAAAGGATTTGAAAGAATTCCTTATAGACAACCTTGAGATAAAGCATTTTCTCTACAGTTTAATGGTAAAGATTTTTAGAAAACTAAGTTTAAAGGATCACAGTTTAAACAGATTATGCTTTATAGAAAGATAACAGTTACTGGTTTCAGCTTTTAGATTTTAGATTTTAGAAGTGAGCTCTTTCTACACTTAGACAATATGATTTTACAGACATAATACAAGTATAGCTTTAAGAACTAAATGTTATGACTCACTAGATTTATTGAGTATGATCAATTTATTTTTCATGATCTCGTTATTTCAGATATTCTAGCTTATGTGATTCATTTACATTTAGCATGCATTGTTTTATGAATTATGTTGATGAGATAATGTTTTAATTTTGTATTTCACCCCCATATACTCAGAACTTCCTCAAAGTACAAATCCACATATATGTTTATATGCTACATTGTCTCATAATGTAGGTTCAGGAACATAGTATCAGTAGCGTGAGTAGTTTGAGCATCCCCGTCTACATCCCGTAGTAGGTGAGTCCTTATTGTTCACGGACTTATTCATTCAAATTTTGTAGCTTATCTGTTTATATGATTTAGTATTCTTTTCAGACAATTTGAGTTAGCAGGTGGTTTGTACCAGTGACTCTCTAGATATTAGTAGTAGAGGCTTGTCAGGCTATTAGTTATGATTCAGCTTATTCAATATTGATGTTTCATACATTATATTTAGATTATTCTTAGTTATTTTAGATAGTTTCTACATGCAGTATGAATTTCATGTCTATATTACCTTAATTATGAGATTTACATCTAGTAGAAGGAAAACAAGTTTAGCTTAAGGCTAGTTGTAGTCTTAAGCACCGTGTGATGTCTCAGGATCAGATTTTCATGTGTTACAAACTTGGTATCATAGCTTAAGGTTTTTAAGTGTCCTAGGGATTCAGACAAGTCGTGTTATGTAGAGTCTTGATCATTGGTCTAAAGCATACCACATCTATGAGAAAAAGGCTATGGAACGACCGTAGGAAATTATTCCTTCATTTCATGATCTATCTTGTTTACAATTTCTCTATCTATTTTTAACTCATGCTCTTATGTGATAGTTATTAAATATGCCTCTTCGTTGAGTTAATGTCCGTAAAAATGATAACTAGCCCCCCAGCCCGCAAATCATTTGAATAAGAATGTATTCTTTGCTGAGTTTAGAGTTGGCTTTTAGGCACTAGCCCAAGATATGATTGCCAATGTTGAGGGCAACCATCAAAATCAGGCTGTAGTCCCACTCCAACAAAATAGGGATTTAGTAGCATCTAGAATCAGACTTCATGAGAATGAATCTGCCAGAGTTCTTTGGGTCAAAGGCAAGTAAGGACCCACAACTTTATCTAGATAAGGTGAAGAAGATCACCCAGATTATACATATTTCTGAGGAGGAGAGTATAGAGTTAGCATCCTATAGATTAAAGGACGAATCATACCATTCGGTAGTGATGTGAAAGAATGGTAGAGGTAAGAATGTTGTTCCTATGAGATGGCGGGTATTTCAGGATACTTTTCTAGACAGGTTATTCCCATATGAGATGATGGAAGCTAAGATAGAAGAGTTTGTGAATTTGAGGTAGGGCTTAATGATAGTGAAAGAGTACAGCCTTATGTTCAATCACTTGTCTAAGTATGCCCATGATATGATGGCTTATCCTAGGGATAGTATGAGTAAGTTTGTTACTGGAGTGTCTAGCTTAGTAGTCAAGGAGTGTACGACTGCCATGCTCATTGGTGACATGGAACTTGCGAGATTGATTATACATGCTTAGAAGATTAAGGTAGAGAATTTGAGGGGGCGAGATAAAAATAATAAAAGGGCTAGAATAAGACAATTTGAGTATGGTTAGAATAGGTCTCAAGAATGAAATCGTTTGCAATTTCAAAATTATTCATCTATGCCAACACCATCTTTAGGTAGTGCTCCCACTCTCAGAGGTAGATAGGAGTAATGGGGTAATTTTTCTATGTCCATATCTCTGAATAGTGTAAGTGGAAGACCTCATTATCCTCCTTGTTCTAAGTGTGGTAAAAATCATCTTAGTGAGTGTTTGGCTGGACAGAAGGGTTGTTTTGGTTATGGTAAGTCGGGTCATGGGATTATAAAGTGCCCGCATGTTGATCAAGGAAATAGAGATGATCATCCCCAGACTCAGACTACTATTATACCAGCTCTTTTAGGTTGTCCAATCCCTCCTTAGGGTACATCATCCAGTACCAGTAATGGTCAGTGCCAGAATAAATTCTATGCTTTACCATCCTATCAAAAGTAGGTGGATTCACCAAATGTTATTATTGGTATGCTTCATGTATTTCATTTTGATGTTCATGTGTTGTTAGACCCTGGGTCGAGTTTCTCTTATGTAACCCCGTTAGTTGCACTAAATTTTAAGATGAGTTCTAAAAAAATTCCTAACTCAATTTGGGTTATTGTATTTAGACTTCCTAAGTCAGCCATTTCTTGCCAGTTCCCATATCTTTCATGGCTAAAGATTATGCTAAGTTGTATATCCGAGAGATTGTTAGATTTTATGGAGTTCCTTTTTCCCTTATCTCAGATAGTGGTACTCAGTTTACCTCTTAGTTTTGGTGAGCCTTCCAGAAGGGTCTTGGTACCCAAGTTCATCTTAGTTTAACTTTTCATCCATAGATAGATAGTCAGGCAGAGAGGACCATTCAGACCTTGGATTATATGTTGAGGGTATATGGTGTTGATTTCAAAGGTAGTTGGGATGATCATTTTCCATTGATTGAGTTCGCTTATAATAATAGTTATCATGCTAAGTATTTAGATGGCTCCATTTGAGGCTTTTTATGGGCGGAGATGTAGATCGCCAGTTGGTTAGTTTGAAGTAGGTGAGGCCGGTTTGATTGGGCTAGACATGGTGTTTAAGGCCATGGAGAAAGTTCAGTTGATTACAAAGAGAATTAGAGCAGAACAGAGTCAACATAAATCTTATGCAAACATAAGAAGAAAAGATCTTGAGTTTGAGGTTAATGATCTTATGTATTTAAAAGTTTCACCCATGAAAGGGGTGAAGAGATTTGGAAAGAAAGGGAAGCTTATTCCCCGTTATGTAGGTCCCTTCTGTATTTTGAGTCGCGTTGGGAAGGTAGCGTATGAGCTTGAGCTACCCGCATACTTATCCTCAGTTCATCTAGTGTTTCATGTGTCCTTGTTAAAGAAGTGGATGGTTAATTCAGCTATTATAGTTTCTCTAGAAAGCACAAATATTAAGAATAGCCTTTCTTACAAAGAAGTCCCAGTAGAGATTCTTGATCATTCGTAGACTAAGGAACAAAGAACTTCCTTTGGTCCAAGTTCTATGCTGAAATCAGTCTGTTAAGGGTGCTACTTGGGAAGCAGATGTAGACATACGTACCAAGTATCCACATCTTTTCTCCACGAATTCAGATTCAGCCAAAGGTAATAGGTTTCCTTTATTTGGTTCTTTTCTAGTTTCAAATTTAGCTTTATAGTTATCTTCATGAGAATTCATGCACTTTCAGATTAGTTCAATAGATCATTTTAATTGAGATTCAGTTATTCCATTTATTTTAGTTGTGAATGATAGTTTATAGCCTCATATTTCATAGTATATTTTTCAGCTTAAATTAGCCACATTTGAGGATGAATGTTCCCAAGGGGGACATATTGTAATACCCTGCACTTTTCCTAGATTAAATTCATTCCTAGAATGTTAAGAAATAGCTTCCAAAATGAAGAATATTTACTTAGTGTGGAATTTTCCAGATTTAGACCTCCCATTGTGTGGGAAATTGAATAAGCTTTCCATTGATACCAAATTTGCCCAATTCCGATACTCGGTTGAGGAGTAAGAGCATTTTTAAGTTGACAGTGTGCCACCTGGGCACTTGGCACATCACAAAGGTGGGTAAAATGATAATTTTCAAATTCCAGTAGCCCTCCGTAATAGCCATGCATCACGGAGAACTGATGGCGTGCATGTCCAATTATTTAAATTTGAGTAAACTAAATAGAAATGTAGAGATGCAACATATAATTTTGTTCAGCTAGAATCTAAAGAAACTGATAGCGTGCAAGTCCAATTAGTTAAATAGAAACATGAATTGGTATCACGATGCAAAAGAACAATAAATTTCACCTCAATATGCTTGGATAATATAACTATAAAAACACAGAATGAAAGAGCTTATGAGTTAATTTATTATTTTAGTATCAAACATATGGTTTTGGATCCAAAACATCAACAAGAACAAGTCTCTAGAAAGAAATATATTATTTAATTTCTTACCATGCACCTCGTTAGTTAAATGTTGTTTCGTTGTCTAATGTTTTCTTTAGGTTGCTCATGTTGATACTGGGAAGGCATATTTTTGAAAAAGTTTAGTCAGGTCTTCGACAGAAAAAGAAATTCTAATTTGATGAAGAGATATAACCAAATGTTGCCTCTAATGCATCCCAGCAAGATACAAATCACATAGAATGCCTATCTATCTATCTATAGCTGGTGTCATTGTGTTGAAAAGTTCAAGAAAATATCCAGCTACATATTTGAAAATATTTTGGATTGTAAAAATTATTGTATTGTGTACATTAAGATCCTCCACAATAATGTTTTGGCACAGATCCCCTTCAAAGTCCTATTCAAACCAAATTCACTATCACAAGTCCTTCTTTAGGACATCTAGAAGACAAAAACAGAGAAAAAGCTGCAAAAGAGTATAAAGTTTATGTATATTTACTTTAATTGTTGAAAGAAGACGAATCTTCACTTCAATATTTAAAGGAATTGGAACGAAGCTAATCAAAAAGATATCTGGAGCTAGCACTTACAAGAGTTACCTGTTACATAAGGGTTACTGATATGTTGTCCTTACCAGTGGCGCAGTATTGACACCCTTATAGTCAGGGAAAACACTGGACCCTAGCTCATCTTTAATAGCATATATGGGGTATATCAGTTAAATATTATTTCCTATATTTTCATGTTACAAAATCAGGACTGTCAGATGCAGTCAATCAGTCTCAGTAATAGAATTCAGATAGTTCTGCAAATTTTAGTACTATTAGATACAGTCAACTCAGATACAGTATGAAAGTCAGATAGTTCTATCAGATTCAAGACTGTCAGATACAGTCACCCATGTTATCAGCATAATTAAGATATAGTCCTTCATGTTATCAGTCATATCAGTTTCGAGCATATCACGTTATTAGTATACAGACTCAGAAATCATGAAATCACATTGTCTGTTACAGTTACGTATTTATGCATGAATTCTCACTTTCATGTTAGACAACCAGTTAGTATTATTCATGCATGTGAACTATTGCATATACACTACCTCACATGTATACTCGGTACATTTGTACTGACGCATTCATGCTATGGTGCTTTCTTTTTATGTTACACCATAGGTTCAGAGACACGAGTTCCAGATCAGCAGTAGATTCCAGATTCAGCAGTCAGTAGAAGTGAGTCCTCATCCTTCGAGGACATAATGATTTTCTAGTATCTCATTGATTAGCTTATTAGTTGGAGTTAGTTGGGGACATGTACCATCAACACCTTATTCAGATTCATCAGATAGTAGAGGCTTCCAGACTAGATACAGACTAGATGTAGACTTGATACAGACTATCATGTTCAAATTTCAGCATTTTCAATTTTTTTTGGGTATTCTATTACCCCACATAGATGTTATATCATCCAGTTATATTCAGTATTGAACCTTATAGCCTTTCAGTGCATGCTTCCGCATTATTATCTTATGCAGTATGCAGGTACAGATATCTGTCATAAGTTAGCTTGTGGTCCTTTGGGTTCATATGCACCGTATAGCATTCCTATTCAGCAAATTGGGTCATTACAAACTTAGTATCAGAGCCTAAGGTTCAATAGAGTCCTAGGAAGTCTGAAAGCCGCATCTAGTATAGTCTTGTGCATGGGTGTCTTGCTCGCCACATTTATGTGTAAGAGGCTATGATATGTTTTAAGAATAGTTTCCCTTCTTTTAAAATTTATGTCGTACCTGTGAGCTTAATCATAAGTCAGTCTCTCAGTCTAATCCATTTCTTCTTTTTATCTCAGAACATGCCTCCTAAGAGAAGAAACCAATCAGACCCTCATCCCGAAGAACCTTTGGGCGATCATATTTCTTATGCGGAGTTCAGGACCGCATTTACTACTCTTTCTCAATCATTCACTACTCATAATGAATGGCCAACAGTTATTTTGGCCAACCCAGTGGCAAACTTAGCTGCAGCGAGGATTTGGGACTTCACCCAAATGAATCCTCCAACCTTCCTTGGGTGTAAGGTAGATGAAGACCCTCAGGAATTCTTTGATTAAGTTCAGTAAGTGACAGACGATAAGGGGTGACTACTGTTGAAAGTGCTGAGCTAGCTACATACCAGTTGCAGGATGTGGCTCATGTTTGGTTCAAACAGTGAAAGTCCGAAAGATCAGATGATGCAGGTCCTATAGAATGAGAGAAGTTTGTCACTGCTTTCTTAGAAAAATTCTTTCCCCAAGAGCTTAGAGAAGCCAAGGTTCTAGAGTTAATCAACCTCAGGCAGGGCAATATGATAGTGAAATAGTATTATTTTAGGTTCACTGAATTAGCCAGGTATGCCTCTCATGTGGTTACAGACAGTAGATCCAAGATTAGTAAGTTCTCTTCAGGGGTGAATGACAACACGGTTACTTAGTGTAGATCCGCTATGTTGAACAGTGACATGACCTTAGCAACGCTTATGACTCATGCTCAGCATATAGAGAAGCAAAATATTAAGCAGAGGGAGAAACAGAATAAGTGAGCGAAGACGGGAAATTTCAACTTCGCTCAGCCTAAGTAAGAAGGAGGAAACCGTTCCTAGTTTCGTCCTAGGTCATCAGTTCTAGCTCCCTCTACAGCCAGTGCTCCAGTTCCTAAGTTCAGAGCGGGTAACAAAGATAGAGCACTAGGATTTTAGACCCAGGGTAGTGTTAGCAGTGCGCACGCCTATCCACTTCACCAGACTTGCGGTAAGTACCATCAGGGTGTGTGTATAGTAGGTAGTGGTATTTTTTTGGTTGTGGCAAGCCAGGCCATAGAGTTAGAGACTATCCGCAACCAGGTCCTCAGGGTCAACATAATTGTCCAGTCGCCTAAATCAACAGGGTGCCACTTCTACTACTTCTAGCGGGCAACGCCCAAATCATCTCTATGCTCTTCTGACCCGATAGGATTAGAAAAGTTCTCCTAATGTATTTACTGGTACGTTACAGATATTTCATATGCATGTTTAAGCTTTTCAAGATCCAGGAGCTTCCTTGTCTTTTGTTACTCCTTATATAGTAGTTGATTTTGGAATCAGTCCCAAAATATTAGCATAGCCTTTATCAGTCTCCAACCTAGTGGGTAAAACCATCATAGCCCGACGGGTATACAGGAATTTCCCAGTTATTATATTTCAAAAAGTCACTTCAGTAGACTTAGTCAAAATAGAGATGACTGATTTTGATGTAATTCTTGGTATAGATTGGCTTTATTCCTACTATGCCACAGTCAACTACATAAATAGAATAGTTCAGTTTTAGTTTCTAAATAAAACCGTCCTAGAGTGGAAGGGTAGCGTATCCGCATTCAGGGGTCATCTTGAATCCTACCTACG